>NW_009202146.1:0-37469 GCF_000690835.1 Fulmarus glacialis
TCTATGATTCTATGATTCTATGAAAAAAGCTAAAGGTAATCAATCTTTCAACATATTTTATTGTTTATAGCTCTGTTCTTTTTAAGACAAGACAGTGGAGATCTTGCCAGTTTGTTAACAAAAAGACAACATCTGCCAAGTTATCATATAAGTATCAGTTGTGTGATATATTTTCCTACACATTCTGTTCGGAAATTTCTGCAGCACCAATGAACTATGTGCTGTCAAATGTCAGTTTTTTAATGATACACATATCTGATATACTAAAATGCTAAAATTGAAATCTGTATCCTACTCATTTTTATCTGAAATTGAAGAAATTATACCTTAAAGAGTCTTCAATTTGTGTGCCCTTGAAACAGACATCAGCATGGAAGCTACACAACTACTCAAAAACCTGGCAGTTTGGGGTGTCATTCTGAATTTCTAGTTTGAGTTGACTACAAGGTCAGAAGCTACTGCAAGGAAAAAAATTATTTTAACAGAATAGCTAACGATATAAGCTCTGACTGATGATTTATGCCTAGATCTCAGGAGGTTTACTGATAAATCTGTAAGAACAAACTTTGACAAGTCAGCCTGCAAGTCAACAGTGATTAGGTGTATTCTACTTGACACCATTTCAGGCAAAATTTTGGTATAAAAGGTTAACTCCTTCTTGTAACACTTCGCATTTCTTTAAGTAATGGCTGTTCCTCCAAATAACTTTTGGCTCTCCTCAGACTACAGAGTTTGTTTCTCTCCAGAGATGCTTGAATATAGAAAAGAAATTAACTTCTGAGTCACCCAGACTGTTCAGAATGCAAGAAGGCTTTTTTCCCACTCCCCTTCAGAAGTGAATGATACCTCGTTAAACATGCCTTCCTTAAAATGTAACAGCCTTATTGAGAGGAAATCCCTGATAATGAAATTCTACTTATTCAGCTCAAAAGGAAAAAAAAAAAAAAACCCACCCCCAAACAACTATGTTTTAAATGTCATCTTTCATTGTATTAACTGGATTCTCTTTTCTAGGGTTTTTTTTGGTGTATATATCTTTACATGTGCATACATTTTATATTCACATCTACCTAGCAACTTACATTTGCAATAAAATTGCACTCTTGTAAAATAAAACAAAATAAAAAATACTTCTGTGGAATAGACAGCATTCAGCGTAGGATGTACAGAAACCAATAATGATGTAACAGTGAACTTATTTTCAATACCACTTATTTATTCATGTTTTGTAGCTTGGGGATTTACAAAGCCCCTGTTAGTAAATAATTCATGATTCTCATCAGAATTCTTTCTGTATTTTTATACTTTATGCAAAAATGTAATTTGCAGATAGCACAATGGATAAAGGTCAGGTTTGCACCAATGTTATCACCCTTTTTTTTTTTTTTTTAGTTTTGTGGCACAAGTTAACAAAGATAACACTGGCTATTCCCAGAAAGAATATATTGTTGAGCGTTCTTTAATAATAGCCATGCAAAATGCCACTGTGTGTAATTCAAGGTATACAGAAAACCTTCTATTTCCATTTAATGTAGTACACATTTTCATAAAGGAAAAAAAAGATGTGTTCTGGTTGCTTTTCTTCTGATCGTAATAACATATAAGACTTCAGAAAAATATTAATACTAAGGATATGAAGGTAAATAGCAAATGAAGCAAGAATCAATATGGGGCTACTAAAGGCAGTTTATAGCAATTATAGTGACATAATGCTTTTTGTGTAATCAGATAATACTCTTCTAGAGAAAAGAAAGGTAGTACATTTCACTTACCTAGAGTTCAAGAAAGAATGTGATACTGTGCCACCAGAAACAAATGGTATGTATGTTGGATAAATTGGGATTAATGCAGTAGAACTGACAAAATATTGAAAAAATGTACCAGGCTTACCCCTGATTTCTTTCAAGATCAAAACTGGAATTGATCTGATTAGATACTTTCCTTAACGACTACCCAAGAAATAAGAGCACGTTGATGAAATGTATTTGACCTAAGTTCAAAACAGAAAGAAGGGTTGGTATGCCCATCTTGAAAGAACCGGGCAACCTAGATCACCAGAGTAACAAAAATAGGACTCATAGTAAAATGTGATTGCACTGCAATTTCTGCTGTAATTACAAAACTAAATAAAAAATAAGCGGAACAAAGCATATCTGCATATAGAAAATGAACCACTTTCAGCCCTGAGTATACTGAAAAAGAATTCAACAAAACACTTCCTTGCTCTGAGGGGGGAAAAGTTAATAATAGTGCTGATAATATATTCATTGAGACAAAATTGAATTCAACTTGTATTGGTACTGCTTGTATGTTTTGAACTAAAGCAATAGCTTATTCTAAATGAATAAACAGAGGTGATCAGTTTTATGAAAAGTCACTGCTTTCCTGCCTTGCTCAAAGATTTAAGTATAGCTTAAATAAATGTCATGGAAAACTGGGTTGTACTCTCATTTTTAATAATATATGATTTAATCACCAACTGTTTGTGTGTGTGTGTGTGTGTGTGTGTGGTTTGGTTTGGTTTGGTTTGGTTTGGTTTTTTTCTTGTGAGCAGCAAGGCATTCCTTTATCTGGTGCTCTTTTAAAAGGTGCCAGCAGAATATTAAATTTACTAGTTTTTTTTAAAATACAGCTGAGAAACATCCATCCATATAAAAACTCCCAGGATTGGCTACATTTAAAAGCTGACTGTATCCTTCAGAAATGACAGATTTTGGTTTTTTTTTATTTTGGAGAAAAGCAATATAAACAGGCTTAAAAAAAACCCCAAACCACCATATTTGGGCCCAAGAAAGTTATTCTGATGGAAATATCGTAAAAGGCACCAATATAAATATGTCCTTAAAGCCCAGTGAAAGCTGTGACATAGAAAACATGTGCGGACAGAAATATGAGGAAGGACACATTAGGGACAGGGGCTGCCCACACGTATTTTCTTGGAGACTCCAGCAGCTCAACATCTCTAAAGATGTCACAACACAACCCTAGAAGAGAGACACATGGGGTTCATACCTCCCCTGCCTTCAATTTGTGTATGCAATCTTCTGAAATCATGACACAAAACAGCATGCTGGCTTTTTAGTATGTACCTTTCAATTTGAACATATATAGATGTGTAATATTGATGGGGAAATCCTTGGCAATGGTTAGTAAGGTTTTAGCATAGAACAACCCACAGGGATAATAAATTAGTGGGGTTATTCAACAAATCTTTCAGAGTAGTAAGCACATGGCAGCAAAATAAAAATACAGCCACACACTGTTACTACTTTATATTGTCCAAATTATTGATTTCTGACCAATGACAACATTTCCGTAGCTGCCAACAGAATTAATGAGGTAAAGCACACACTGAAAGGAAGATGAAAATCTTACTGTCAGAATAGAGAGGATGACAAAAGTGCATGTTTGGATGAGGGGGTGGAGGTTGCCTCACTACAGGAATTTTGCATAAAGTGGATACTTTAAATCAAATTGCAGCAGGAAATGGTTGGAAAAAATAAGACTAGACCAGCAATGACTTTTGAGGATTCTTAGTCCATGATATTGCTTAAAAATAGCTAATGGAGGAAAATAATAATGCCTTGACTAAAACTTTTTCTCTTCATTATTTCTCGGCAAGTGCTTAGTAAAAATGCTGAATACTATATACCAATTCCATTATTTTTAAAAATCTTAAAATAACTCTGCAGCAGGTAATAGTTAAAATTCACAGTTCTATTCTCTTCTGCATTCTGACCAAAAGACAGAAAGATAGGGAAAAAGCAGAGAGGAGAAAATTATACGAAGAAGAAAGATGAATTGAAGGTTCAGTTTGTCTTTTCATCTCGATTAACCTGTACACTGGAGCTCTTTACTCTTCACTAGACCTCAAGAATCTTCACAGTGTAGATGTCATACATTTTTTACTTTAGTAAGGTTTATAACATCAGATGACACTCATAATTGAGGAAACGTGGCACCAATAAAACTGTTTATTGGTTTGTAGCAAAAATCATTAGATAACTGTATCCAGAGAATATTTATCTCCAGTCAAATATCGAAATGAAAGAATGTATTGAATATGGTTCTGCAGTCTGTCCTGGTTCTACTGCACTTCGATTTTTACATTAATGATCATTTAAGTAAATCCGCATATGACACAAAGCCAGGAGTACGCTGGAGGAGAAAATAAGAATTCAAAGTGATCTTGGACAATTAGAGAAGTGAAAAGATACCAAAAAATTGAATTCATATACATGTACAGTATAACACATAGGAAAAATATATTGCACAACTGTGAACTGGGGTGCAGCTGGATGCATCACACTACTTCAGCAGAGGATCTCGGATTACAGTGGGCAAAAGAGGAATAGGTATGAATAATGTTCTGATGCTGCAACAAAAAGAGATCAAATGCCCTGCTGGAATGTATAGATGTTTGAAAGATAAATGAATCTTTGCACTTTACTCATCTGAAATACTGTGCCCAGTTTCAAACACCGTGCCTCAAGAAAGATGAAGTGCTGTAACCCAAGTGAAGAGGATGCAGAAAAGAAGAAGAGAAAGATCAGAGATCTAGAAAATACGACCTACAAAAGAAGAGAGGAAGAACTAGGTTCAGGTACATAAGGGGTCATTGCAAAGAGGATAGGAATAATCTGCATAAAACAATAAGTAACAGAGTTTTAAATGTAGCAAGAAAGACTCATGTTAGGTATTAGGAAAAACTTTCAACAGCTGAGGTAGGAAAGCTGTAGAACAGACGGGAGAGGCTGTTATCTTCTCAAAGAAAACGACAAAAATCTGTGAGGAAAGACACAGGTTTAGTGATGTTGCTGTAAGGAGCAAAGGAATTGGATTAACTTTCAAGAGCCCATCAATCTCCACATTTTTTCTGGGTTTTAGGCATGTTAAGAGACACCAAAAACAATCAGTAAAATTTAACAAATAAGAAAGCTTCACTCTAACTGAAAAACTTGAGTGTATACAGAATTTTCAAAATACAGTAAGCCATTTTAATGCACTTTTATACATGTATTAAAGCAAAACCAATGCATTTACAGTAGTGAAAACAAAATAGGGAATCGATTCCAATTTTATTTTATTGTATATAAGTTTGCACTACACTAAGTCAGCATGAATTTAATTTTCTTGGCAATTTGTTTAACAAAAAATGCTATAATAGCCCGAATTCAATCATCATATTTGTTACAACCTATTTGGACATTTTTCAGAATTTTCATCTTTGACATGACAGACTACAAAGTTTTTTTGTGCCATGAAATGCTGTAGGGATAATTGGCGTTAACTATAAATTCTTGAAAAAACTTTGTGAACTTTATCATGTCATCTGAGCAACCCCTTCTTTACTGTATCCATTTACTAAACATTCCAACTTCAGAGTTAGAGAGAAAATGTAATAGCAATTTATATATTTTTCTTAAAAAAAAAATGTTTTCCCACTAAACCTAGACTCATTATTATATATTTGATCCTCACTTTTCAGTTAAATATAGGAAGGCTTCAACAGACATTTGTCAACAATTCCAAGTTGTATCCTCAACCACATGGTTGAGGACCAGATTTTATCAAAAGCTTGCGAGATCATAAATCCAACTTTTCATCTTCTAAAAAGCATTAATTTACTTCTCCAGACTCATGACTGATTACATTTTTAGAAGTGCATTTTCAAAGATAATAATTTTACTGTTCAACAATCCCACAATAAAAAGCAACAGGCTCTGCTCTCAGTCTGCATCTTTAGTGTGCGACATGAAGCACTTCCTTGTCCTCAGATCTAACTGTTTGTCTCTGTTGTGATGAAGCATAATGTTGAAATAAAACCTGGCTTCATGTCTTCCTTCCGATAACCTCATTTCTATGCAAAATAAGCCATGTAACACTTGCCAGAATGGGTTCATATCCTCTAGCAGATGCCCTAAACTGGGCAATCATGTGGATTAGGATTTGTGAGATTCACTAAAAACTGCATCAACTCTAAAACAGAGATACTGACTGGCAGAATATAAAAGAAGTGTAGCAATATAAGAAAGTAATGAATGTTCACCATTTATTTCCAGCTTTCAATTGCAATGTCCTTTTCTTAATTAAAAAATTGTGGATTTTTTTCATATATAAAACCCTTCTTCATGATGCAAACTACTAAATCCTTATTCTAGTCCATCCTCCATAGGGATCCATACAGAAATTCCTTACACACTCTCTTGTCCCTTGGCAGGATAAGGCTCTTTCCATTACAAAAATCACTGACCTAAATGACATTAAAATCCTCTTCTTTTTTTTTGTTAGGTACTTATGCAAAAGAAGCTGAACACTCTCCTTTCTTGTAGGCCTGTTTTGTTGTTGTTGCTTCTACCTTTTAAAGAAGCATTACAAAACACGGTCTCCAAAAAATTTTCACTTTACTGTACAAAGTCTAAATCATGATTAACCTTGCCTTTGAAGTACAAGGCACATTTACAATAAAAGACATGAAGACATTGAAGAAAAGAAAGATGTCTCTTTTTAAGGTGAAAAAGATAATGCCACCATCTCTATGTGTTATCATCTGTGCTTTCTATCAAGTGCTTGCATTTGTTGAATACTTTCAAGACTTCACAGCATTCCAGAAAGGGGATTAAATACTATTTCTGTTTTAATCATAAAGAAAAGTGGGCATAAGGAAGCAAACTGACTTGCTTTAGACTACACAGCATATTGTGTAGAGCAAGGGTTAAAACTCAAACCAGCTGGCTAGAGTTATTGGGAAAAATAAATCATCAGAAGTGTAAACTTAACAAAACTGAATATTTCCCATGAGTAAGGACTAATTTCAATTAATTTCCTGCTGGAATACCCTGTCATTTTCTTTTAAAATTATCCTGTGTCATAGAATCATAGAACAGCCCAGATTGGAAGTGAACTCAAAAAATCATCTTGTCCAACCTTTCATGAGAAAGGGAGCCTAGATGAGATTATCTAGCACCCTGTCCAATCTCATCTTGAAAACCTCCAGTGATGGGGTCTCTACCATGTATCTGGGAGGTTGTTCCAGAGAATGACTGTTCTCAATGTAAAAAATTTCTTTCTTATGTTGAAATGATGTTCTATTTCATCTTTTTTTAAATTAATAATTATGCATTTGTTCATTCAAAGCATGGTTTTTCAAACAAGTTAAAATGTATGTTACTTAAATTACTAGAAATGTACAAAGATCTGAAATGAAATATAATTACTAAACTTTTCAAAGCAAAGGGGTTTCAATTGACTTCCTATACTTACTTTTCCCTCCTAAATTTTGGAGGTTGGACATTTTTCTTTTTTTTTTTTTTTTTCTTTTAAATCCTAATTCAGCAAAACCAAAAATTTTAAGTCTCAAACTCTCACAAAAGAGGAAAATTACTTGTGGAATATTTGTAGCCAGCAGCTGATGTGACTTTAGGGCTACATACTTTTAGACACTTAAATATGAATCCACATTTTTTGGTTAAAAAAAGGAACAAGCAAGACTTTCAACTGAGGTTGCTTCTTGAAGTGGTCAGGTTATTTGGTTGCATGAATGCTTGCCACATTCCATGGGCTTGTTGCCATGATAGTCTAACGATATTGGTTAGACACGGTTTATAAAAAAAATTGTTATCATCTCATAAATCTAACTGGTTTGGAAAAACTTGATATACTCTTTGGAACACAAAAGTACAAAAGCTTTTGCAATACAGTTTGCGTATTACTGTTCTGTCACAAAAACACGTCAGTTAAGAGTAAGAAGTCAAGTGCAACAAACATTTCAGTCATGAAAAATGACTTGTTTTCCCTTATCAGTACTTCACATGTCCTAGTGCTTCAATTGTATCGTAAAATTGGACTTAAGCTGTACTAAGATAATGACACGTATAGCTGCATTCGAACTGCTTTATTGTAGTTCCTTTTAGCTAAGAAGGAACTTTGAAAACAAATTGTAAGAGGTAATGGTTGCAGTATAATTATTGATTTGGTAGCCACACACTTCAGTCAAAACTAATAGTGTAAGTCACTGACAGTCATATAAACAGGATATAAACAATACTGTTAAGAAGAGTTGCTTAAAGCTGCTGTAACTGTTTCCTGTATCAGGACTTGAAGAAGGATACCTCAGAAAATAAGTATGGTTTGCACATCAAAAATAAGTAAAAAACTTGCCAGAACCTTCTCCTTGCATAAAGATGCTTGATTGGATATAAAAATCCATGAGAACTGTAATGCAGTCACTACTACATGAAGCAAAAAAATAAACCACAAAGACTATTTTTAATCATTTACTTTTTAACAGTAAACAACCAGCTATTCTGGAAAAAAATCACACAAAAGCTTAACCTTTAGCACAGTGAAGTCAAGGGGAAAACTTCATGCCCAAAAAAACACAAAAAAGAGACATGGATGTTTAAAGTCATGACTATGTGAGTGAGCTTTTCATGCATACAAAATGTTTTCATGCATATAAAATGTTTTCATGCATATAAAACGAGATGAATACTGTAACTGAGTGCATCAACAGCACATCAACAAGAGCAAACTGCAACTGTGGATTCTCTCCATCATTTCTAGTTTTTCAGAATGTACCTGAAGCACATAAGTTTCTAGCATACCTTCTCGTTAGCGGTATGTACATTCCATTTTATTATGTCTTTGACTATTTAATTTTTTTAGAATGTGGCCAATGTTTTCCTAAAATAGAATGGATTTATATGCATGAAAACATTCTAAAAAGACATTCAACTTTCCACAAGATGGGCCTAGGATTTTTAAAGTTTTTATTTATAATAGTGGATTAATTTTAAGTATGTGGAAGAAGCCTTAGTATTCAGAAACAAGAATTTATCCAAGTGAACAGGTCTACTCTTCAGGTTCAGGGAGACTCATTTTTATCCCATGGAAGATTTCAATATTTTGCCTTCTTAAATATGTCTTCATAGCTCCTGTTGTGCATATCTTCTACTTGTAAAACAAACTTTTAAAGCCATCTGAGTATGTATCATCATTTTTGAGCAGTAATTAGGAGAGAATGAGAATGCTTCACAGACCACCCAGAGTATTTATTTAAACTGTCAGTCAAGATTTTTTTAAAGGTCCCTCTAGTGGAGGTAAAACATTGTAGTGATGATCCACTTTTCAAAGTCAAACCTTTGTACAAGAACAAAACTAACTTACAAGGTCGGTTGGAAGTCAATGCAAATTCTGACTCTATGGGATACGCGCGTCTTTCAAGACAGATGTATTATTCCTGCACGTACACTCACAATAGAAGGAAGATAAAAAGTATTTGAGCACTACAGGGTGAATAATTTCAGATGTATATCAGCATTCTGATAATTTGGAACTTAACCCAAATTACATATGGTTCTGGCACATTCTGAACTATTGAATACATTTCAATTCTAATCAATATATGTTAATGTACTGTGCTATCATTCTTTGTAATTATATCTAAAGAACAAACAAGAGTATATATTGTTCCAAATTTTTGTCTGAACAGTTCTGAATAAATCATTTCAAAGAACATCCTCCCCCAACAAGATATTCTGAAACTGAAGACGGTGTAGAATGCAAAGCCCTAGATTTATGTTGAAATAATTGAGTCTAATTCTCTATTTAATACCTCTGATCATGTAATTGGCAAAAAGACGTAATGATATCCATAGTGTTGTTCTTACTAATAATAATGTTGATGTACAACAAAATAGATATGCTGCTGATTGTCTCTCACTATTAACTTAGTCATTAGACATGTTGGACCAGTTTCTGACTAGCTACTAATGTGGAGTAAAGTAAGCAACTTTATTAAAATAAACATGGGTACGCTTGTCTGAATTTACTAAAATGTAAGTATTCCAAAAAAGCCAGTTCTTCACGACAAATAAAAATATTAGAAAAAAATGGGTAAGATATAAAGCCTTTCTTCAGATAACCATCAAAGATAAATTATGCGAAGTTATCTTTGTCAGAAGTTGACTGGCAAACTCTGCAAATTCACTTATTCTCAATTATCTTTCTTAAATACACAACAGAGATCTTAATTCAAACGGAGGTTTAAAATTTTATACTGTGATCTGCCAACGTGTGTGTGTCTGAATTCTGTGTATGCACCTCAAATATCCTTTGCCATAGTTTTGACCTCTGACCTGCAGTTCTGCTTTGGTTAAACGTAGGCTAAACAGTAAATTGTGACTCTACATTATAATTAGTCCATAGCCAGCTATAAAATTTCTTCTAAGAACGCTAATTCATAAATGCAGTAAGAAGTAAACTGCTACATGATATTGTTTGAAAACTAACAAGGAATTAATGTATCAGAAAGGAAAAATGAATGTTAAATTACAGCCGAGTTGTCTAAGGATCTGGGTTTTGGGGGTTTTGTTGGCTTTTTTGTTTTCCTTTCTTAACTCCAGAGTGCTTCCGAATTCTGTTATTGCAAAAAATATATTGTTTATAGTTGGCCCAGATTCCAAAGCTGAATGAGAACTGACCCAAAACTAAAAGAAATAGGAACAAAGATGAATCTTACAGGAAAAACAATATTGAAGAAAGAACACATTTAGGGTCGTATGCGGTGTGACACTTTGGTGACAAAGTTGATTTTTTTTTAGTTCGAATTGAAGGTTATTGTGACGTCCATGAAATGTAAGGTATTGCAATAAAGACTGCACAAGAAAATAGTGTTACAGTTTCAAATTTGATTTGCTTTTCTTCTATGAAATCTAGTTTACTTCACTGAAACTCTGGCTCAGGTACGTATGCTAAGAATATCAGAAAAGAAGTAAAAATGCCTACTGTCTCCTTTTGTTCCTTGATGAATGACACCATGGAAATTTCACTTTTCACTAGTGGAAAGAAACATACCTTATAACAGAAAACTAGTTCTTGCACTGTGCACTGGACCTGAAGTTAAGCTTCCCAGGAATTAACTGAAACCTGAGTAGAATGTCAAGTGTTAACATGCGGTCATAGGTGGGTTTTACTATTTTTTCCACTTTAGCAGGAAAAAGGAAATTTCAAACACTGTATATCATGTCAGTCAGTCATTTTTCATCAAAAAGGTTCTTGGGAGAAAAAAATAATCAATTATATCTTACCTACTCACCTTGAAATGTCACTTGGAATTTAGAAATACAGAACATAACTGAGTAACTCCAAATGACTTCAGACATTGAGATTAATAATAATCATAGTATCTCCCTGCAAAATATGGAGTCATTACAGAAGAGGATTATGAAGTTCTTATTAAAATACATAGATACCATGGTTTCAGCTTCACTATAATTTACTTAGTTAGTTCTCAGAACTCAAGACTCCTTTCAGCACATCCTCCCTCCTTCCACTTATTAAAGAAAATGAGAGTCTACATAAAGAGCAAAACCCGGTCTGCAAAGGCTTGGTTTTCCATTTCTGCCTCCAGGTAAATGCAACTCATAAGTTATCTCCTTCATATTTGTATATCACCTTAAACAGGCAGACATGGGAGCTACTTATCTAATTTGACTGCATATTAGCAAAATTCCAAACTCCGCTTATAACATCAAGCTTTTGAATTGCTATATTCGTTAACCCAAACTAGCTCAAACTGTAATGCTGCAGGAGAACAAATGTCATTCACCCTTCCAAGAAAATAAACTAACTTCCCAAAAATTCACACTAGGCAATTTGTCAGTCTTTTATAGAGAACAAAATTTCCTCTGGATCCTCAAACTGGCTGTTGGATTGAACAATTAGATATCAGAAACACAATCCAGCCTGTTTTAAGACAAAAAGAATTGTTTCATACACAGCACTGAGTGGTCCAGGGAAGAATCATGCATCTCATTTTTTTCATGAGTTGGCCAACAACTTCTGCATGAGCCTGATGTCCCATGTCTTTTGGATTCAAGGTGGGGAAGGGCTGAAAATAATTAAGCTAGTTTTCTCTTCTTTCCAGGAATCCAGGAGTTATCTATTCCAATTCAAAGCCGTGCTTCATGTTTTTCAGGGGAGGTGATTTTTTTAGTTACCAGGTCAGTGAACGCTGGTCACTTGTACATGAAATGGTTGCCTGCTATATGCACAAAATGATACATAAACTGAAGAAAGTCTAAGACTAATTGTAAACTTGGCCTGAAGGGCTAAATTCAGTACTATCAGTAAACACATTAGTACAAAGTATAGCCCTAAAATCATAGAATCACTCAAGACGTCATCCAGTCCAATTTCCTTCTCAAAGCAGAGTCAACACTGAATGCAGACCAGGTTGCTCTGGTCCTCATGCAGCTGGGTTTTGAAAACCTCCGATAATGAAGATATCACAACTTCTCTGGGCACTCTGATCCAGTGCTTAATTATTCTCATGGGAATATTTTTTTCCTTAAATCCAGTCAGACCAATACCTTTCAGTTCATGATCATGGTCTGCTGTTCTCCTGCCTGCCTCTGTCTTCTTGGTGACCTTCCCATAACTAAGGACAGGTGGCTGTTAGGGTTCCCCACAGCTGTCCCTTCTCCTGGCTGAGCAAACCCCAATCCCCCAGCCTCTCCTCACAGAGTAAAGTCTCCAGCCCCCTGACTACCTTGGTGGCCCCTGAATGCACTTGTTTATCAACATCATTCTTGCACTGTGCATCCCAAAACTGGATACCTTATTTGAGATATGGTCCAATGAGTGACAAGTAAAGGGGAATAATCAATTCCATGATCTACTGCCTCTGCTTCTGTTGGTAGAGCCCAGGATGCTGCCAGCCTTCATTGTTGTCTGGTCACATTGTTGCCGTGTGTTTACCAGTTAACAACAACAAAACAAAACAGCACAACTCAGGTTTCTAGCATTCATTTTTCATTTTTGCTGTTTGTAAATCTAACTAAAGTGAACAAAAATGCTTTGAACTTCTGAAAATTCAAAAAAACCCATATGATTTAACGCTAGGAGACTAATTAAAAACAACAATTCTTTTTTTCACATGCGTATTTTTGTTTCAACACATCACTTTCTCCTAATCTACTTCCAAGATTTTTTGCAGATTCTTGCTTTCAGGATCCTTCAGAACTGGGACCTAATTCCTCAAGGTGTACGTGCGTGGGGTGAAGAGAATGATTAATTTATTATATAATCAGAAATGGTCCCATTAAAGGATTCAGTAATGATATTGACAAAGGCGGAATCATCAGTTTTAACTTATTATTCCATAGTGTGGAAATGAATATATTTCCCATTTGTTTTCTCCTGGATATCTTGATAGCCATCACCCATCACTAAAGAGTACAAAGCAGAGGTATGGCGAAAGGACCGATTGCCTTCAATTATAACAAGTTTGCATTTTTGTAGAGCTCCGAGTGTTTGCACAAAGGTGCCTAAAAGGCTACTCGCTATTTTCTCTGGACCGCTGGCTGATGTGAATTGGTTGGTTGGTTAGTTTGAGGTTTTTTGGTTGGGGTTTTTTTTTACATATAATTTAATAGATCAAATTATAAAAATGCACTATGCAAATTAAAGGCATTGTTAACACTTTGTATTTTATTTAGTCAGTATGCTATACCTTGTAACCATGTTTGAAAGATAAGAGACTTCCATTACAAAGACAGAAGAAAGGAAAAAGGAAAAAACCTCAAAGCTACCTACTGTGATGATTTTTCATCCAACTGGTTACACTAATTTCAGCCTGTAGACAAGAACAAGCACAGCTACTCTTTTGTTCATCTCCGTTCCGCTCATGGCTGAACACCCTATGAGATTATGAGAAAATAAAAAATCCACACTCCGGGGTTCCTGCAATTCCCCTTTAATGAAAGTAAAAATAGGTTTTCAAAGTCTCTAGCTTCACTGATCATAAAGGTGTCTTGAAAACAAAACTTTCAGTAACAATATTTTTTATGGCAATAATCATGACATTTTGAAGGAGCTGATCTCATTTCTACTACAGACCCACTGCTGAGAGAAAGAAATTTATAATTATTAGTTAAATACATGAGTTCACACTGACTTCAATGTGATCAGCATTTAATTTTTTTTTTTTTTTTAATTCTAAATAGAGTCTTGAATACCTGGAAAGGAATGTTTTTTTCCTTCCTGCATGTTGTAAATTGTTGGTCTACAACTTCTCTTTCTACTTTGAAAGAGATGCAGTAAATACCCTAAAAACAAAAGAGCAAAATCTAATAGATCTTAAAATTATAAAACAGGTAGTTTTAAAAAAATCATATCTGATTAATAAGATAACGCCCAATTCAATGAAATCAATGCCACTCCGATAAAGCTATACTGTTAATTTGATCATGATCTAAACTGATGAATTCAGAGTAATGACTGATCAAAACAGTGAGCAAAACCTTAAAGTTTTTTAGTCTGCACTGTATCTTGTCCAGCTGAAACTTCAATTTAACTATTGTATGTGATCAGCATAAACACCACTGTGCATCTAGGATATATAAACACTTTATTTTTTCAAAGATACTGTGATGAGAGGATGATAGAACAATGATCTGTTGGAAAATTAAAAAGTATTTTTCAGAAGTATCCCTGAAATATGTCAATTTTCAGGAACATCGCTATTTAAAAAAAAAAAAAAAAAATCCTTTCTTTATAGTAGGAATATTCAGTTTGATAAATAAAACATGATTATACACTTACTTTTGACATACAGTAAAATATTAATTCCAATACAGAAATATATAAAATATTAAATGTTATAATATCTTAATATTTTATTATGTTTTACCATTTTCTAAATCAAAATTATTCCATATGTCTTAATCTGATTTTTTCCACTATATTAATTAAAGGGAGAGTTCAAGTTTTAACTTTTCTTCCTGATTTAAAATGGGGAAGAAATGCTAGAACCTCCAGTTCTAATTTTTTTTCATATGGGTGGCAAGGTACCATTAGAACAAGGTATCTTTTCGAAAACTAAGGTTGTGTATAGAAAGTCATGGAAAATGACAACAAACTAGGATTTGCTAGGTATCACTCAAACACATATTAAAAAATACATATTTAGCAACATACCTTCAACAGTGATCTATCTGAACAGATATGACAGAAAGAATGGGGAAATAGATCTGTTTAAAAACTGTTTCCTCATTACTAATGTGCTCTTCCTTAACACAGATGTTATCAGAATTAACACATTGCAAATTTAGATCTATATTTCCTTTACTAAGCACAGGAGATCAATTAGTACATTTTTATAGCAGAAGGCGTATTTTAATGTTCACTGTCTAGTCCTTTTTTAAGCTGAAAACATAACTGATTGATAGGAAAAAAAGCAGAACCTCACATAATACTTCTCTGTATGAATCAACGAACCCCTGCAATGGAAGAAAGCTCAGAGGAGATGGGCATAGGTGATGTGCTCATGAAGCTCTGAAGAGAATCTAGGGAGTGACCACAGCTGTTGTAAAGGAAGCTGAACTCATCTCAACAGCAAGGGGACTGGAGTGTGTCAACAGGTTGTGCAAATGGCCTTCCCTGAAATAATCAATAGAAGGTATTATCTTCCTGAGACAGCCAGATGTCCTGGTTTCAGCTGGGATAGAGTTAATTTTCTTTCGAGTAGCTGGTATAGTGCTGTGTTTTGGATTTAGGATGAGAATAATGTTGATAACGCAGGGATGTTTTAGTTACTGCTGAGCAATGCTTACACTAAGTCAAGGCCTTTTCTGCTTCTGACACCACCCCACCAGCAAGTAGCTGGGGTGCACAAGAAGTTGGCAGGGGACACAGCTGAAACAGCTCACCCAAACTGACCAAAGGGATATTCCATACCATATGATGTCATGCTCAGCATATAAACTAGGGAAAAAGCTGGCCGGGGGTCCACTGCTCAGGAACTGGCTGGGCATTGGTCAGTGGGTGGTGAGCAATTGCATTGTGCATCACTTGTTTTGTATATTCTTTTACCATTATTATTATTTTCCCTTTCTTTTCTGTCCTATTCGATTGTATTTATCTCAACCCACGAGTTTTACCTTTTTTTTTTTTTGATTCTCTCCCCCATCCCACTGCAGGGGAGTGAGCAAACGGCTGTGTGGTGTTTAGCTGCCTGCTGGGTTAAACCACAACACCAGACCAGCATGGGGGAAGTGTATATGCAGCTCAGCTCAACACGGGGCATAGAAATCGAACAACCAACAAAATGAACTTTGAAGATAGCAAAGGGCTTGAGCTGGTGTCAAGCCATGCGTGCCTTCCAAGCATCTGAGGATGTCCAGCATATAGAGACTGGTAATGGGAATCACATTTGTATTGCAATCCAGCTGTATTGCAATTTCAATATTATGCTTGTGTTGTGATTTCAGTACATTGCTGTATCACTCTGCTAAATCAAAATCCTGTGTAACACGAAACATCTTCAAGTAAGTACATTTGGTATTAAAACATTAAACCCTCTTTGTGTGGAATATCTAAAGGAACCTGGTCAGAGGGTATTGGACTCTTGACAACCCTGCAAAGGCGTATGCCTTGAAAAAGAATAGAAAGTGGCCCTTCAAAGTAAACAAGCAAACTAAAAACATTATCAAGCATTCCCTGTTAAGCCAAATTTCTTGAAAGCACATCAGGAAACAGACTAAACAAATTATCCTTTTCCTGGCACAATACATCAAGTCAGAAGGGAAGAAAGCTGACAGAGAGAAGACTCAGGTACAATAAGGTGCACAACAGCATACTAAATTTTGCCAGCATCTGGAAGTTATATAGGTGCCTATATTCAGATGATTGCAGCTTTCCAGATTCACAAGTTTATCAAGGCATGAGCCTTTAGCTACAGTAAACAAAAGAACTTAAAAATATGAACTGCACCTGGTTTACATAACACTAGCTTCTGCTCTACTGTGTAGGTGAGTGGAAAAAAATTACAAATATGCTATCCAAAATAGTTGAATATTTCACCCTCTGTTCAGAGCAAACATGCTAACTGAGAAAAGAAAGAGGCTGTACTAACTTGAAAGGATATATTTTAAGTATGAGAGATGATCATCAGAACCAAATAGCTTAACATGATGTAGGCAGCCTTCTCACAGTTTTAAGTTATAATTTGTCACAAAGTATTTTGTTTAAACTTGGAGGACACATAAGAAACCTGAAGCAAAAAAGAATCAAAAAAGATGCATGTCATACTAAAAAAATCACAAAACGCAGAATGCATTTCACAGTACCACAGAGAGTAATGCTACCACTGTTACCAGTGCCATGAAAACATTTGCTGATCTTTTCTAATTTTTCTTGAAAGCTTTTGACATATTCGTGTAATGCCATAGGCTAAGTCTTTGATCTTCATAAAAGCTTTTAACAATACCACATGAACTGGTTAGCATAAAACAAATCCTTTTCAACACAAAATACACGTTTTCACCATTTTACTAAAGCCAGATTTCAGGATGATTTTTTTTTAAGTTTGTTAATAGCAAGTCTTATTATTTCAGAAGTTACACAATGATTCATATTTATTTACATGATTACTACTACAATTCGTCAGGTAGAAGTTATAGGCAAACCTTCCTTTTCCTGCTACATCCTAAAGTGAAATCCCAAATCAATTCTATTTAATATTTCTACTCCTAGTCTGATTCAAGATTTACTCACAAGCACAAAAATATGACCAACAGAGGGTATTTTTCAGCATGGAATACAATTACCGAAAGGAAAAAGGTATACATTGTTATTTAAATTTCCACCAATCTGCAGATCTTGATCTGCAGATCCTTGCTTTACCTTGCCTTCTCAGCTAGAACCTCTGCATAGTTTTAATTCTTTCTTTACAGAATAGCATCTGACAAACACCACGAAATTAGAAATAAATGACATTAACAAGACAGTTTATAGAGATGGAATGGGACAACTGGTTTGGTAAAACCTGACATAGAAGATCCTTCTAACAACCAATCCCAGTGTGACAGATATATGGTAGGATGACTGGCCCCAAATGTCTAATCTTCATTTTTATGAACAGCACAAGCCATTCTGTTTCTCAAGCCACTAAATCTCAATTGGAAATTAAAGTCTGAAAACATAGCTCTGAAACCTGAGGTTCATTTCTGCTTCACTGCTTCACAAGAGAGGAAACTTCATCAGCTGGACCTAGGGATTAGACAAGGTGCTTGTTTCCTTTTATGTAGATCCCTACAGAATTCAGAACTTACCCTTGGTCTCACAGCAAACAATTTCATATGTTTAGGTTCATTGTGGTTTCTACTGCTCTACCTTATAAATACCAGACCTTCATTCCTGAGATTGGACATATCAGAAAAAAAAAAACCACCAGTAGAAAACAGCAAGAACAAATTTTAACCATCAAATGCCCTAAGTTAAAACATATTTGTTATCCATTTATTATTGATGCTCCTTTCCTCTGACTGTTAATTAATATTAATATACACAGTTGTTTCATTCCTGTAAGCACAACTCGGTATTTTGTTTTTAAAAGTACAAAAAAGGTATACAATGTTTTAACATTGCACTGGAAATATACTCTTGTGCTCTGAAATTAAAATACTGATTATGTACGTTAATTTTCCTACCTTCAGCATCTCTGGGGATTTTTTTGCTACACAGTCCAGAAGTGAAATTAGAGAACTCAGAGAAATAACAACAAAATTTTTGTTTACTTTAACCTGCTGCATGAAGGATTATATTATTAAATATGTGTATTATTATTACCTATTCTATTGCTGAGTATTAGCACAAGAAAACATAGCATTCTTAGTTTAAAAATAATGAGAATTTTTCGTGTTTATTAAAGTAATATTCTATTCCCCTTTTCAATGGACACTATTAAATTACTTTATTTATGCAGACAGTATAGTGATGAATGTTCCTAATAAAACAACAGAAGGGGGCGACAACCATGACAGAACGATGGTACCTTAAACAAGCAAATTGTTCCTTTCATACACAACTCTCATGCTCAGTAAGTCTCACAAGCATATTGCCCTTTTACAGAATAATCTGCTCGAGACAGCAGCTACTTAAACTGAACTGAGAAGACTGGTACAAATGGTATTTGAGGCTGCCTCTCCTCCAGACTTTTGAAAATGCCCACACCTCTCAGGGAACATTCTGTCTGAGGAAGGTGAGCGCAAGCTACTGCAAGGCACCCTTCACCCCCGTCCCTGGTGCCAGCTCTGGTGCTCCTACGACCACATGGAGCTGTGGATCAAAAAACTTCTTCTCCCGGTTAGTTTTCAGACAGATTTAATAAAAGATCAATTTTCAGCTGGGAAATTAATTCCAGTTTGCTAACCCTACTCACCATACAGCGGTGAGAAGAGTACTTTCAGACAAAGGAAGGGGTGGGACTGCCGCTTTCAATAGCAGCCCACGTTTCTGGCTGTCTAAAGTGCCTGAGGCGCTGCAGCACTCCCCGCCTCTCAAGGTAGATTAAAGGCACTTTTGCATTCAGGGGGAATAACAAACTGCTGTTTCCCCACTGAGATCAGTGCCTGCCTAAACGAGCATTCCTCTCCTCTGCCACCCATTGCAAAGCAAATAGGTAATTTTGACGGTTTACACTAATCTGTCTGATTTGACACTGGAAAAGGAGAGGAGTGCTATGGCTGGAGCTGATCTCAGCGGAGAGGCTGCACCAAGCAGCAGGTTCGATGCTTGTCACCTTCCCAGGCAAGATGCCTGGCCCGGGCATGTTAAGAGGAGGCTCGCTGAGGCACGGCCTCCAGCTGGGGCCTGTGAGAAGGGAAGCACACGAACAGCTTTTTGGAGGCCTTTCCCTTCTCTCAACCATAGCATAAGGAATAGATTTCTGAAAGGGAGACAGGCTGTTGCTATTCCACGTATGGATTCTGTGGAGGTTAAATTCCCACTGCCAAAGGTGGTTTTCCCTCCCGCTGCTGTGATGAATTTGAGAAACTCATAATACTCATTAAAGTAATATAGTTGTGACTGTGAATTCGTATTACTAGTAAAGATTTAGCAGTGATCTGGAAGATCCTAGGGGGTACAGACTTACACTACTCCAAACGCCAGCATTAAGGTATATTCTGTGGTCGCTGCTTCCTCTGGAGTGCATTTCTACTGTGTGGAGTAAGGTGCTGTCCTGGTTTCAGCTGGGATGGAGTTGATTTTCTTCCTATTAACTGGTATAGTGCTCTGTTTTGGATGTAGTATGAGAATAATGTTGATAACACACTGGTGTTTTAGTTGTTGCTAAGTAATGTTTACACTAGTCAAGGACTTTTCATCTTCCTGTGCCCTGCCAGGTGCTCAGGGAGCTGGGAGGGAGCGTGGCTGGGACGGCTGGCCCAGCTGGCCAATGGGCTATTCCGTACCATATGACATCATGCTCAGCATATAAGGCTGGGGGAAGAAGAAGGAAGGGGGGGACGTTTGGAGTGATGGTGTTTGTCTTCCCAAGTAACCGTTACACGTGATGGAGCCCTGCTTTCCTGGAGGTGGCTGAACACCTGCCTGCCGATGGAAGTAGTGAATGAATTCCTTGTTTTGCTTTGCTTTCGTGCACAGCTTTTGCTTTCGCTATTGAACTGTCTTTATCTCAACCCACGAGTTCTCTCACTTTTACCGTTCTGATTCTCTTCCCCATCCCACCCAGGGGGAGTGAGCGAGCAGCTGTGTGGTGCTCAGTGGCTGGCTGGGGTTAAACCACGACAGGTGCGAAGTTTTTCCAATAGGAAAGTAAGGAACCAGCAGTGCCCATAATGGGATTCAGACAGGTATTTTTAAATTGGATTTAACTGCCTGAGAGGTGTAGCATCAATACAGAATTGAAGTGATACACATTTGTATCTGTCATAAGTTATTAATAAGATAAGTGGTATAGAGTTCCTCCTGAGGGAAAGCTATCAAAAGGTATTCTCTCAGGCTTCTGCTCCTGCAGGTAGAGTACAGTCTACCATCAGGAAAGACTCAGGGTTTTTTGTTTGTTTCACATTTGGAAAAGTAGTATCAGCACAGTTAAAATCTCCTCCTGAGGGTGAGCTGAGCTGGAGAGTTGCCAGTGTCACTAGAGCCTCAAAAACTGTATGTGCTATAAATAAGTTCTCACAAAAATGTGTAGTGTAATTTATCTGCTGATTGTTTAACTTGCAGTTACAATCTCACATAATCTTACACATAGCTCTACTGAAATGCTAGTAACCTTCAATATCCATGTGATCTGTTAAAGTAGTTATAGGTGGCATCTTAAATCCCTTTACTCTTTTCTACAGTCACCTTCTCAGGCTATGTCTTCCTTCAAACCTTACTTCTACTTTGAAGAGACACAACTGCATGTTTCTTTTGATGCTTTTGTTTAATTTTATCAGGATATCATCTTTTCTTCAAACTAGAAAATAACAAATCCTTACCTAAATTACTTCTCTTAATCTCACCAGTCAGAAAAGAATCCTTCTCTGCCCTCTATGTCATTTTTTACATAACCTTACAAAAACTCTGTAGCTAGAATAATCCTCCTCTCAAATCTTCTTGTGAAATATTTCCTTGTACTTTGTGGCCTTTATTCCGCTTCTTCCTCCTCCTATTCTTTTTTCTCTAAATTTCCATTCACACATTGATAAACTCTGTTTTAGCTACTGCCATTCCTTCTTTTTCTGTTTATCAGCATCTTCTGTGTGTTGTACCCTGTGCATGTTATGGACACATATTCTGACATATGCCAGGATTCTAGACATTTTATCCTTTATCCTTCTCTATGCCTTTAAGCACCCTGCTGATCTGTCCCAACCTCGTGTAAAATGTCCAACTTACCATTAAACACAATCTAAAACCCTTACTTCATCAGCCTCCATATTCCATCATTATATGACATAAAATTAATGAAAAGCAGCATTATCTTGTACGGGGGTGTATGTAACAGATGGTAGCAGTGTTTGTTTGCTAGTGTAAAGCTTACTGTGCATGTGCTACATACTACACTTGTTTAAAATGCAAGACAAGCTGGGCAGTAGGGAAGAAGTCTTCCTGCATGGTGCTGGCTGCAGCAGTATGTATCCACTGTCTGGAGAAAAAGCAGACTGCTCCATTCCCCAGAGGATCTCAGTGTGCTCTGTGGGGTGAAGCTTCAGGGCACAGAGCAGGGCAGGTAGAGACAACCAACACTGAAGCCAGCCAGAAGAGAGCAAACTGCAAGCCTTTGAGTAGAGCAGGGATGTGCTATCAGCAGTGATACCAGCCCAAAGACGATGGAGGGAAGGAAAGCTTCCTAAGAACCCAGAGGGATGTTTTAGAGCTAATTCAACTGAGAAGCCACTGAAAGTCATGGGACTCATAGGGAAGGATAGAGAAAAAAAAAACAGAACACCACCACACAATCACATAGTAACCAAAGAGTAATTTTTGTTTTAGATATTCTTGTTTCATCTGTCTCAGCAGATCTGAGTTTTCTATCTCTTAACAGCCACCTTATTCTAGCTTATTAATTTGTGCTCTAATACACTTAGCTTTAAAGACTGGGAGCCTTTTGATGTCTTTTGTCATGCTCACTTCAAAGGAAAAGGTGGGGTAGTTCCATTTCAAAGCTCTGGGCAACTCAAGGTCCTATCACAGGGAGGAAAAGAAGCAGCTAGGCAGATATTAATACTGGATGCATTTTTGATGCACCACAGCTAATAGATTCAGTCCTCCAGCTGGAGAAAGGCAGAAAGGATAAGGAAAAACAAAAGTTAATCCCATCCCTCATAAATTGGAGCATAAGTACTGCAGTAACTTGAATAAAAAGGACTTGAGAGACTGAGTAACAGTAATGGTACAACAGCTTTATTCAAGTTATTAAAGGGAGGATTTCTTTTCTCTTCAGCCATTTACTCGTAACCTTTAGATGGGTGCCATAAGCAGCAACTTAGGCAGAGTCATTCAAATAATAGTGAAAAATAACTTCTAGGTGAGAGATGCATAAGCAAAATATTGCAAGATTTGTCTTGATATACTTATGCAAGACAGATGTAAGCTGCACAGCAGTTGACTTTCTCTAGGTTGATGGATACAGTGGGACTTGAGAAATCTCATCTTCTCATTGCCTAATAATCCTGTGAATTAACAACTGCTTGGCTCTGGCATTTCACCAAAACATCAATGTGTATCTCCTTTCTGCCCTCACAATACACTTTCAGACTAACTCTTTCCAGGAATACCTTCCCCATACATAAAGCTAACTTTGCACTGCCTTCAGAAGTAGGTATCTACCTCCCCTTCGTTTACTGTATTGCCTCCTTCCTTTTTCCCCCTCTGAGACAGTGGACATCACAAAACAAAGTGTTTTCATCTTCTTTTTTGGACTATGTCTGTATTTCTTCCCCTTCTGCCTCCATTCTACATCACTAAACACAATTTAAAATCTTTATTTCATTGGCGTCTATTTTCCATCCTTCCTCATCTCGCCACAGTGACAATTCAGGACTCTATCTTACTTCTTACACGCACGTTCTTTCACCTGTTCTTCCTTCCTCTTGTTTTCCCACCTCAGTTCTCTTTTGCAGATGTGTCTTCCTTGAGAGTGGAAGCAAAAAGAAGGCATGTAAGCATCTCTGAGGGATGAATAGTGCACATTTACATTCACTTACAGTCTTTGTGCTACACTTCACACACACACGTATCTCTTACCAATCCCTTTCTAAATTTTCCAATTGTACAAAATCGTATCCAGCTTATCAAAATCTTCTAGAGGGGGATCCCTGTGCCCCAATCCTTTAAACATCTGATTGCCTCTCCACAGCTTCCTCATTCTCTTTGCCTGGCTACAGCTCAGTATTACAGGAAAATGCTGTATAATGGGTGATAGAGGTTTCAAATAAAAACACGCAAATCATGCAGAATTTGTCTAAATATGCTTACGCAGGCCAGATGCAATCTGCAGCTGCAGCACAATCCTGTTTATATTCTTGATGGGTAGAGTTTACAGTCAAAAAGTTCAGCAATATTCTCAAAACGTAACACGGACCTCACTATGTCCTCATCAACAATCCCTTCACAGCCTACGTAGCTCTCTTGTGTAGAAATAGTAAACAATTTTAAATTAAATACAAATGTTCTGATTCGCAGATCAGTGTGCTCTGAGTCAATATGAAACTAACCACGCTTTATTTAGCAACTATTTACATATATAGTTTAAACAACAATAAAATGGTCTCAGGAAGGTAAGGGACTAAGGAAGCTGTTCCTGTCCGCATGGTATTTTCCGCACTACGCGATCAGCAGCTATAAGGTTCCTTTAGAGAAGAGTGCCTCCTCTCTTGAAAGAACCAAGCACAAGTCAGCTCAGAAAAGGGACATATTGCCCTGGTGATCTGTTAAATATCTATTTAGCTCCACCATGATACGACTCTGTCTTTCCAAGATGAAATATGGGATCCCTTCCATCTAAGTCACCCTCAGGGACAGCAGTCTCAGAAGACCAATCCTTGATTCACCACTGACCAACTAGCTGGGGGGCAGAACATTTTACAGTCCTCCACATCTTCCCCTCCAGTGTGTTGCCACTCTGACCTCAGCCTCCTGGAGTTTCAGGCAGCTTTTTTAATCTTAGTTCTTGTCACAGATTTTCCTTATAGGCTATAGCAAATCTTGCATTTCCTTCTAGTCCCACTCTGCCATCCAGCAGCTTCCTTAAAACTGACTTTGCTGTGGTCTGTTTCTCTAAATACATGTATTTTAAAGAAGTAGTATCCTTTGCTTCTTCTTGAGTCACACCACGCACTCACTTCTGTCCATATACATATTTAAATTCAACTGAAGTGATTTTAAATAGTCAGGAGAATGTTTAGCATGCTTGCATGGGGCGTGAAATAATTCACATTTCATTTAAATGTCTAATCATGATATACTAAGGTAGCATTATAAAACCCAACCACATAAAAACTATTGCATCTAAGTTTCCTTAATTATTGATTTTCATCGTATGTGTAAGAAAATAAATCAGGAAGCTAAACCTTTGTATTGCAGTTGAAGAGAAAGGTCTCTGCAAACAGCGGTTGAGTACACTCTGACAAGATCAATAGCTTTAAGTAACTATGTGATACTCAGTGGAAAAAAAGATACACTGAACACAAGATCAAGAAACAAGGTATTTGATTCCTCCTATGGTCTAAATACGTGAAGAAATTCTAGACTTCGTTTTGCTGATCGGGGCATCTTTTTCCCCTTTTGCAATATCAAATGGAATAAAACAGTAAAGCCAAGCACATAACACTTAATTACAATTTCCTAACTTTGAAGATGCTTAAGAAATAAAAATCAAAGTAACTATTTAATCAATCAAGGCATGAGATTAATATTTTAGGCCTTTTGCCTGACAAAATAAAATCAATTAGATGCCTAGAAAATTTTGAAATATACCTTTTTTTTGACAAACTATACATTCATAAAGCATATGAACAAGACTGGTAGATACGTTTCATTTGAAGTCTTGAATGCAAAGCCTCATTAAAGTCTCAAAGAATCTGCTCCTGATAGATCAGAAACTATCATCTAGAAATGAATTCCTACTAAAGAAAAGACATAATTTTGTGTTTATAGAAAGATTACTTACAGTGTCATGTATACCATCTGTGACAGCTTATTTCTACACTACAGCAAGGAACCAGGAGAGTAAACTGAACATCATCTTTTCAAAAGGAAAAATTGAAATGGTCAGTAGGCTACCCATTGCATACTATGGAGGTATATTTAACGGCATTTCTATACTAGTCAAACCATAAAGACAAAACACACTTCTGACATTCACTTACTATTAAAGCATAATGCCGTATGTAATACAATACACATGGGGAGCAGGAGGCAACGGAAAACTTAAGACAGCACTGCATGAAATGTTGCAATAATAAAGGGTTTAGGCAGTATACACATTAAGACCAACTCTAGTATGCTCTCTTTATTAAAACTGGGTCGTTGACAAAAAATTGCTGATGTTAGGATTTGTTGTCTTCAGTAAGAGCAACACTGCCAGAATGTGCAAGTCATAATAGACTAGGCACATAGAAAATCTTATGAATGATGGTAACATTAGAAGCTCGCTGTAACGTTACTAGATACGCCCTCTAACTCATGCTATATTTAGTATCAGTTAAACTTCCTTGGCATCAAACCCACTGGTTCTCATGAAACTAGAAAGCAGAGGTGTTTTAAGTTCAGCAGAGCATGCTACTGCTAGGATTCAGCTGCTCTGCTGATTCCCTGTAAGATTCTAGGGTGAACAAAATCTCAAAATACAGTGAAGAGTCTATATGACCACTAGGTGAATTTCTCCATGGTTCTCACAGTTTGAACATTTAAAATATATACCTAAGAAAAAACATCAGCGGAATCAAGTGTTCTAACTTATAATTGCTTTTATTAAGAAAAACATATTCACAGATTTAAAAAAAAAAAAAAGATTAGTGATTAGTTGTCTATAAGGATTATACTTGTTGTAAACATATAGCTTAAAAAGTGAGAGGGAGGAATTTGTAAGGTTTCACTAACATTAAAGCTATAAGTAAAATATACATTTAAAAGTTCTATCTCTAAATGTCATTTGGCATAAAGATGTCTGGTAAATCTGGTTGACTTTACATTTGTTTAATTCATGTCAAATTTCTAGTCCTCTACATTTCTTTTGTCCCTTCACAAAACCTCCAAGATTTTTTAACCTCCATAAAGTAAACACAACAAAGGGCAGACTGCAGTTCACCAGATAACATATTGTAGGAGACAATGCAAGGGAAAGCAGGTATCTGCTACTTCAGCTTTGTATCTGTCCTGTAACGCTGTCAAGAATGATGCTCCAGGTCAAGAGAAACATCTCGATGGATCTCAGATCTGCTTCCTGTTTTTTCTCACCTTCCTTCTTTCATTGTATTGCTAATATCCAATGCAATTTGTGTCTGTGAACTAAAATTCCCACATAACTTAAATAATCAACAACATTGTATCTGGCAGGCTGACTGTGATCACAAATGTAATAAGGCATTATAGGTATTAACGCATCACTCATCTTGGCCAATTCACTAATATTCCAGAGAAAATTTTAAAAAATATAGTCTGTTCCTCTTACTGCTAAGGTTTGGAGAATAGCTTCTTTCTGTTAAAAAAAGCTATCATACGATACAAAGTCTAAAAAGGATGAAATAAGGTAAAATTACTTTGCATATGGAGTTTCTGGCACAGTTTTTATCTTCTTCCATTCCACTGGAGAGAAATTCAAGAGTATATGGTCTCCAAACAGAACATCTATATTTCTGTAGGCAGTGTCAAGGACACTAAAAACTCAGGTTTAGTTGTTGAAGGATTTCTAATGAGATTTATGGGTGGTTCAGCCTCTACAGGATTGTGTGTGTGTGTGTGTGTGTGTGTGTGTGTCCATCTTCATTTCCAGAAGCAATGCAAAAGCTAATATATGATGGACAGAAAGGCATGAGGCTTCAAGATGGTAGTTCCTCCCACTTATACCCATGTTATATCTAAGGCAGGTGATGAGAAAGGACAGGGCAAGATGAGGAAAAGAGCACAATGTTTTCTAAACATCATTTTCTAAAATAAAAAGAGGAGAGCAGAAGAAGAGCTTTTTCGTTCCATTCTGACTCGGGCATAGAAACTTCGCAGAGTTTTCCTCTGTGGCTCCTTGCAATAACACTGATTGTCAGAGAGTAGGCAACAGAAACAGCTTTTGCAAAATCAAGGTAGGTGCAGAAGTTAGGTGATCTAAAACTGCATCAGGCTGGTTGTGGACACCCATAAAGCCAATGAGAGCCCAGATAATAATACCAGCTAGCTATTTAAGGCTGTCTACACTGCAGTTGGTAAGAACCACTGGTAAAAGCTTTATTGATTGCTTTACAGTTCACACTGGGATGTGTATTATGGTGGTTACATTGCTACTATTAACCAGATCAAGGTATGCCTATGCTGCACTATAACCACAACTTTTACCGCAAGACAGTAGTAAAAGGCCTTGGCTGAATGATTTTGTCAAGACAGAAGACAAATTCTTGTGGTTTCTGTTGTATGGAAAATTTCGAAGGTTGGTCAAATGAGAAAGGAGAAACATAAAGCAAATGAATAATGAAATCAAACCAAAAGCTGAAAAGAAAAACAAGGCCTGGATATACAACGTCAGAGTTTTAGTAAGTTATTCAAAACAGAAGCAAAATCTGTGAGGCAAAGAACTGGAAGTAGCATGACTTATGTGATATTACCAACTACAATGCCCTTCTGGCATCCAAAATTATGCCAGCTATGTTCTTTTCTCTCTTTACATGGGAAAAACACATTTGAAAAGAATTATATATTCACAACAATGTATACTACCATTTTAACACAGTTGAAAAGTCTGATGACTACCATATGCCTCTGCACAACTAGATCTCAGATTCTACCCAGAGATACACATAACTGCCATTTGGATGTACAGATAAGCTAATCCTGCACATGCCTACCATTATTGCCATATAAAATGCATGCCGTGCTAAACAGTGCCAAAAATGGGGCCTTAACCCATACGTGTTCTCAGAGTATACTTAACACAAACTGATAGAATTGGGTTTCTTGCAAAAAGCAATTATGGCTGCCACTTTCTCTTAAAAAACAAGGGCCTCCCTTATTATGTCATTGCCTAGAGATTAAGCTACATACATCCAAGAAGTGAGAGACTGAGCTTGAACTCCCTCTTTTGCCAGAGGCAATGCAAATCTACATTACTGGCTACAGAGAAGTTAGACTGAAAAACATTACTTTGCAAAAGGGATGGTCATTTATTAAACCACTCTAACTTGATCAAATTCATCACATACTCAATGTCCATCAATGAAATTGCAACAGCATGCTTACCAGTGTACTTAACATAATGTGAATGTGTTTTACTGCTTCTGCACAATATAATTTCTCATTCTGTCCTCACACAGAGCTTTGAGTAAATAGTCAGCATTTTGGAAGACTAGGCTGAAAAATAAGATTCTATAGAAAAACACGTCAGGAAAACTCTATTTACCCATAAATAATTTCAGCTAATTTTACAGCCGTTATGCTCTCCATAAGTAAGTATAGAAATGCAAAAATGTGCACTCACCTGTTTTATCAAACTTCTTTTTTTAAAAAATGGGTACAGTAAAGAAAAAAAGAAAGAAAATAAACCAAGAAAGGGTGTCCAAGACTGAATATATTTTCGGTAAGACATCATTAATCTTCATTAAATGTATGCTGGAGCTAGCAGAAATGTCTCAGCTGTTTTTTGATGAACCAAGACTAAGACGACATCTAGCCAGTCATTGCCAGTGGCCAGAACCAAAAGCAGGGACGAAAATGAAGAGATAACATTAAGCAGGAAAACAATGAGATGAAGTGGCCTTAAGACTGATTTTTGATCTTTTGCTAACAAAATAAAGAAACAATACACAATATGATTTTAAACGCCATAAAATCTGTGACAAAAAGCAGTGCCTTACAAAGTCACTAAAATATTGATTGCTGGATGATGAGGAGATACACCTGGGAAGTACCCCTCCATATTGGGCTCATTTCTTCTACTCCTTGTTGGAAACCTACTACTATTTACATCAGGTACAGTATGTTAGGCTATAAAGATCTTTTGTCTGATCTAATACAGAATTTGTTTTGTGTTCTTTCATAATAGTTTAGTTACTTTAGTTAAGGGAAGACATATGTATTGATTGGTTTTGTCAGATAGAAGTTGTAAGGTTTCTAACAAACTTTTCCTACTAGTGAAACTCAATAGTGCAAGGGTTTTATGTGAGAAATGTGAATGATGGTATATATGTGTGAAATGATACCCAATTGGTATTAACAAATTAATTTTTTCACATATGAATGACATATAGCAACAATTGAAAATTTAAGCAGAGATATAATTCGGGTCAGATTATGGCCCACAATGTTGAGGTTTTGTGTCTCTAAATAGCACGAATAGAACAAAATGTTTGTAAGAGCCACCTAATATGGATTCATTAATGATATCTGGTTTTTTCAGTCTTTCTTAAACAAAGTTTTAGCTAAATCTCTCGAAGGGAAAGAAGGAAGATGTCAGTGACTTACGGTTTGGGTTGTGGGTTGTTTTTTTTTTTCCCTGAAAAATCATTAGAACTGATGAACCTGAAAAAAGTCATGCCTAAAAGTGGTTCTAATCTTGTCGCAACCTGTTATTGCCAGAGAGAAATAATCAAATAGTTACTAAGCTGAAAATAATTTAAAAAAGCAGATAGACAAGGAGACTGTTGGTATGAAAAAGAAATATTCTTTGAATAATCAATACAACAATGTAAAAAATGCTATTATACAAGATACACTATACTGATAGTTACATATCTTTATTAAAAATCATGCTATTTAACATAAGATAAGAATATTAGGCTAAACCCATGTGTTTGTACTGCGCCCAAATGCTACCTGCCTAGGAGCTGCACTGTGACACTGTCAGACAGTGTGATCTTAATCCCTTCCCCAAATCCCACATACCATTAAAAAGTTGTCTGTGATCCACACCAGGTAATATATTTCCCATCTAACTCTTAGCTCCCCAGAAGGGAACATCCTGAGACCTAATTATTTCATGTTTGTCCAAACCTTTAAGACTACTAGACAACGGGATCAGGGCGCTCCTGGCAAGCAGCTCAGTTGCTGGACAGTTCCCCAGCTTGGCTAGCCATGGCACTGTCAGGAGAAGAGATGTGATGTCAGAGAACTTGTGGACCAGTAGCAGTACCCAGCCTTTTTGCCATTTCACCTTTTGTATGCATTCTATTCTAAATAATCCATAAATACAGTTCTATTCTTTTCCTTATGAAAAAAAAAAAAAAAAAATCATTTGATCTCTATCCACTTTTGTAGGACAGGAAGGAACTACTGAATCTCCTCAGCAATTCATAAAGACTGGCAATGTGAATGAAGTGCACTATCTACAGGCAACATCTGTATCTTCTTTCACGCTTATTTTTGGTAAAATTACTATTTTCACGTGCAAGCAAGGTATGATCTCTTCTCTATCTCTGTTATTGGATAGTTTTCTGAGCTCATTGCAAGCAAACAAAAATTTGCTACATAATTTCTCAAACAGCAAAAATCTTAATTCTGAACTTGCAAGAGAGTCTAAAATTACTGACAGTTGTGACTGAATGAAATATATATTTTAGTGCTTTTCAAATTTAAATTGATGTGTAGTCCTGAAACAGTCCTATAAATCGAATGACAGACTGGAGACATGGAATTGACTGCAAAATCAACGTTTCAGTGCAGTTCCAGTAAATGCTAACAAGAATATTTTCTGAAAGGTGCACATACATACATATACGTTCATAGAGAAATTATATATAGGCATTTTAAAGATGCCTTTGTATATTTCAAATATCTGTTAAAAAACCTAGCATTTGATAAAGATTACCTTTACATGCTCTGTAATTAAATACAATACCTATATTTTTATGTATAGATATCCACATAGAAATAAATAGATAGAGATACAAATGGATTTATTAATCTTTCTGTCCATATAAAGTTAGAGACTGACAATTATATTGGAATACTTAAAAGAAAGTCAGAGGTAAAAATGCAGTAGTCCAGCACCATGCTATTTAACTTGCCAGTATATAGCTAAATGAAATCTGCAAGCAGATTTCTATAGACATTCCTCTGAAATCCTTTTTCTTAAGCCTAGGCTGTAACTTTTCTAATTTGTTTACTAAAATGTTACATCTAAGATTTAAAATTATCTTGGCAACTCTTCTGTTTTGTGTCTTCGCTTATAAAGGTTATTCTTACATGTTTTTATCCCGAGGAATACTTGTTATAATCTATCCGCATATACTTTAAACTAAATATTCTATGACCTAACAGTTTGTTTTCTGAAGTATTATAAGGAAGAGGACAAATATCCATCATGACGAATGCAAAGCACTCCCTCACAAGACCAAAGCAACAGTGCATGAAATTGAACTCAAAAAGAGCCTCCATTCTGTGTGACTTCTTGGCTGACACAATTTAGATATTTATAGCTTTACGAATAGGCTACTGGAGAAGAACTTGAAGCTTTTTCTAGCCAGGAAGGATTAATGAACATGTGCACCTGGTAATTACAGCACTCCATCTTTCTCAAAGCCCTCACATAGCCTCAATGGCAGAAACTGTAATGAAAAACCATCAAAAATATCAATCTGCAATTCCACAAGTCATTTAAATATTAAAATATATAATCTCTTTTCATACTTTCTATGAACTATGCTAATAGTGGTATGCAAAAAATCATACATAGATATTTTCTGCTTTATGTTATTACCTGACATGTCTCATTTAAAATGTCAAACTCATCTGATATGAATTCAGGCTTTAACTTACTCTAGACTCAAATTAGAAAATGCACGGGAATGACTGTCAAGTAATTCCTTAAGTAACAGCAGAAAGAAATATCAGCCTGGGGTAACACATGCAATTCTAAGATGACATAAATTCCACAGGAAAAGTTTACTAGAAAAAAACATTCTGTACTTTTTTCTTTAACAAGGTTTTCAGAGGTATGGTCAAGTTGAAACTTTTTAGGAAGTATGCATGCTACCACAAACATTTGTCTAATATGCATATTACTAGAAATCCATCGGAGTTGGGGGGCTGTTTGTTTATTTAAACACTATGTAGATTAACTCGAAAAACACCATGGACTTCATATTGGATTTTGAGATTAAAAAATACTTTAAAAATGCTTAGAAAATACTGCAAAACATAAAACCCACTTCATCATCAAAGTAGTAAAAATTCAAATAGTCTATAAGCATCAATATTAGAATTTTCTTGTGTTATTCTAACGTTTGATATACCATTAACCTGAAGCAGACAGATACATAAATGGATGAAGCACACCACCCAAAAGTAAAAACAGGACTACAGGTTATTTTAAGCAAAAAGCCGGAACTGTTTACAAGTGAAATTAAATTTTAAAATACATTTTAGTGAAGCACTTAGCTACTACAACATTTGAATGGAAAGTCAATTATAACCTAAATGCACAGACATCTATATGGCTCTAAAAGTGGTCTTTTAAAAGATATTTAAGCACGCTATGAGATTTGAGCATTAAAAATGGCCTTGTATTGTTAAAACGTACTGTTCCTTGGTGGATTATAGAAAAAGAAAAGACTCCAATAGAGGTAAGTGTGCACCAAATGCTCTCTCCAGAGTATTCAGCCAAACTGACTGCAATAAGGGGACTTCAAAAAGCAGCAAGACAAGAGATGTTCAAAGCACCTTGCAGCTTTGGGCTGCTGGCCTCTACTGCTGTTTTTAATACAGTTAGGTTTAAGTTGGGAGCGGATAAATAATTGACAGAGATGTTTCCTGAAAGCTTTGATCACCACACCGTTTGTCACAAGCTCTGAAGTAGTCATTCCGATAACACCTAATCTGGGGCTTCTTATTTCGAGTACAAAACCATACCCTCCCACCTATTGCACGGAGACTCCTGCATCAGAACAGGAGACTTAAGATGCAGCCTGCACAGCACTAACACACCGCGCTCTCCACCAGCAGATTCCTTCTCCAGCACGCCTGTTTTCGCTTCCTTACCTTTAAAAGGCTGTCCAAAACCTGCTAAGTTCCCCCAGACGATTTTAGTTCAGAGCATCCAGCAGTGCGTCCGCACAAAGCTTTGCCATTGCGAGTGTGAAGAGAAAGAGCTGCTGGGATGCTGAATGGCACATCAGCCAACTTTGTGTGTATCGCGGCTCCCTGAAAAAGCTGGCCTGAAATTCCCCTCGCTTGCGGATTGGATTCAACAGCACGCAGCAACAGTGAGAGAGAGCAGGGATTTAAAAGGGAAAAGGGCGGGGAGGGGGTGGGAAGAGAGAAAGGAAAAATCCTGCCCGCATTGGATAAGCCTTGCCTGCGAAATGTAAGCTGGTCTTCTGAGTCCAACAAATACTTGCGAAGCTACTCTTCCGTAATGTTTTGATTGCACTGTCCACCGTAGGAGGCCATCAGTTCAACAGCTGATATTTCAATATGGAATGTGTTAACTACTTGCATTACTAATATATTATGGAATAACATGAGCATTTCAGCCTTCATGTTATAATCATATAAAGAAAATGCAATATGTGAATAAAAATGATTTTAGATCTAGTTAGGCTTCAATTAGGCTTCAATTTTCTGTGGATTATTTTTGTACTAGTTTAGATTCAATTAACTATTAAAATGTTTCCTTTCTTCCCTGTTACATACAGATACTGATGTTCCCATATAACAGTGTAGACTGTTACACCTGCATTACTTATCGAGTCCTTGCAGAAAATCTACGGATAAGACCAAGTCCTGGCTTTACACGTTTCATGCTATATTCAGTCTAGAATGAATCAGAGAGTTTGTGGAGACACTATTGGCTTTAAGGCTATGATAAGGCTTTAAATATTCTTCAGCAGAACACTGCTTACACTATTCTGATGAATCTGTCTGAAGTGGAACATTTTGGTCTGTTACAGCTGATGTTGTACACATGATATACAATGTAAAGTTTAATTTATATATCTAGTAAGACCAGCTTTTTTCCCGCAAATTTGGCTCTTCCCATTTTAAGAATTCATGCTTTATCATATATTCTTTCTCAAACCATAGTAGTGTACAGATTTATTTCCACTTGCTGACAATAAAAATACCATTTTCTAGTGGCTCTACTGTTTGGCACTGGCACAGCAATTTGAGGTTAGAAGCAGAAGTAAAAGTGCCAGGAAGATAAGAGGCCAGATGTACCATAGAGGTGATGACCTCATTTGGCAAGAAATGCACTTTGGATATATAGTTTAAACAGCACAGTTTATTTCAAGCAGTTCCTATTTTTAGTGAGGTTGGGTGAGGAGGAAGCCTCTACCACCTCCAAGGTCTTAGGCTCCATTAAAACAAGTAAGACACATAATAAAGGACAAGCAGGAACATGGGCCACCACGGTAAAAGGAGTGGCAACTTTCACAACTATCTATCTATTCAGTGCATTTTTTTTTGCTTCACAAACATTGTATCTGTCTAAATGATAAGGAGTTCACATTCCAAATTTCATTGCCAATTATGAGGCGTTAAATTGGCCTGTATAGGTTTTTTGGCTCCTATTGACCTCATCAAACAGCTGTGATTTCTAAGCAATCAGTCTCTAATGAGTTTAGAAACAATAAACAGAAGTTAAAATGCCAGATGTATATCATTTATCTTTTAAAAAAATGAACTCTCTTAAGATGTACATCTCGAAAATTTTAAGTTTAATTTGTACAAAATGTTCTTTGGTTTTGCATTTTTTGCTAATGCATGGAGGAATCATCCTCTAGTGACTGAAAACGAAAAACAATACTAATGCTCTGCTTCTGTCTTTTTAATATAGTTAGTGCCTTATCAGCACTCAAACACGCTCCTGTGAGCGGCTCTGGAAAACTAGCTAGAATGCTCAAACACTTTAGCTCTCTTTCAGTCTTGTCTCATTTTATTGTCTTATAATGCAAACATCTGTAACATACTGAAAACTATATTGCAAATTTTAAAACCAGGTAAAATCTGTGCACCTGATGAAAGGAACATCTCAGAAAAATAGCTGAAATGCACAATGTAGCCATTAATTGCAGGAAAAAAAAAATTGCTGTACACCCATCACAAGTAAATATCTTTAAAGCTTACAATATTAATATAATATTTTTTCTTAAAGAAGCAGATTTTTGTCAATACTTGTTAATGTTAGTTAAGATTATCAAAATACAAAAAAATGTTACTATATTAAATACTTAAATATATTAACTGAAGGTTAGAATACAGGCTCATTGAAAGAATTGTGAACAGAAGATAATTCTCAGCTCAAGCTCAGTGATTAAAGTATTTAGCATTTAAGGGCTGTTAGTCCATCGCATTTCCTGTGCACAAAACTCATTGAAAGCAAAACAGCCCAACACTTTAAAATGGTTTGTTTGTTTATGTCCGATGACTCTCTAAGTAAGCAGGAATCCAGATAACCTCTTGGCAAATAATTAATTATGTAGCTGTTATAGTACGACAGTACTATTTCAGGAATCATATTGCACATACATTTCTTGACTAGTCATGTGCACTTAGCAGTCCATTTTGTGTCCTACGCAGAAATATTGCGTACACATAATATGCATTCATAGTTCCTTTTGACTGTAGTATACAAGGACCGAACGTAAAGCACCTTCCTTGCAAAAAGATTCACGCACTTATCCCAATTTTGGTTTATGCCGTATCCTAAAATAATTTTACTTTCATCCCTGACATCTTGGAGCCTTTCAGCAGAGGATAAAAGCTAACACATCCCCAACTCCCCAGTCAAACACACTGCTTGAAGAAAGCCACAGAACTAGACCCTGAAGAAAAAAAAAAAAAAATCACTAAAATGACCCTGTTGATTGCAGCTATCAGGGAGTTACACAGAGATAAAATGGTTTCTAAGTTATCTAAGCTTAAGTGTATGGAGAACAAATACTTCGACTTAGCAAATGAATAGGAATTCAACAGAAAGACATGGCTGTGTTTACCATGAGCTCTCTTACAACAGACAGGCGGCTGCATGTTTAAACAGATGTAGATAATCCACAGCAAATTCTAGATAATGTAGAAAACATCTCATTTGAATGTGAAAAAAAGCATACATCAGTGTAGAAGGTCCGTATCAGAAAGCTTTGTGGCCAGCCAAACCCCATAAGAGTTTCCTCATTGCTTTCGGATCATCATTTAGAATAACTCTGTAATGAACGTAGAACTGATCTTGCCCTGATTACTGACGCTTCTGTTTGTGACCATGTTGCAGATTATATTTTGACGTCAACACAAGTCTGTAGTGCGATGGGTAGCCAAAGGCAGGAGAATTCAGGGAAACTCTAGGCAAAAGAGTGTCTTAAATTAGAGGCAGTGAATGTTACTAAATGAGACTGCCAGATTTATCAGCTTTGAAAATTTTGATTCACTGTCCTGCTGAGCCTGACAGGTTTTGGTCAGACACGTATCATAATAGGAATGCAGAAGGAAAAATAGTTTCAGCAGCATTAAAAGGACTGTGTCTCAAAAATAGCATTCATTCTTTGCAAAAACAGCACAGAAGTATAAGGCAGACAGAAGAGGCACTTTATAGGTATTATATTTGTCTAGGTTATTTGCATTAAGACAAATTAAGGAGACATAGATGGGTAGATGACCTGTAATAAAGCGCCTTTCTGTTACTAATTCTCTACTCTTACTGCTAAAAATACTACCATTTTGGCTTTAAGGTGTTCTTGTCATAACTTAACTTGGCCAAAGATTCTTGAAAACAGAAATTATACAAAGGACACAGTCACACCTGAAGTTGACATAGTTTATAGGCTACTGTGGCACGTAGGATGGAAGGAACTGCAATATTACCATTGAGAATTGTAAGTTCATGGTATTCTTTATCCTTTTAGAACTTAAATCCATGTTTCCTACTTCACATGATTGTGACAGAAATTCAGGTGTTAGCATAGTTAGGGACAAAGGCCTTGCTGCTGCAGTACACAAGCAAGTACTGCAAGTACTACAAGGACACAAGCAGGAAT
>NW_009202146.1:37500-49052 GCF_000690835.1 Fulmarus glacialis
GTAAAGAATAAAAAGGATAACCTTCAGTTAGCCCTGAAAAAGTGAACACCCCTAAACAGCAGTGGTCCTTGTTCAGCACTGTATAAAACATACATCCACAGGGAGGTACTGATCCTCCCTCTCTCCCATGTGTGCCAAGCAAACTAAGGAGGCAAGCTCTCTTTTATTCGCTATTTTACAGACTCGTTATCTACTGGCAAGTAGATATTTCCAGCTTCCGACTATTAGGCAAGAACAGGTCTAGTTAAAATCCGTTATAGGCTTTCCTGACAGCACAGGTTTTCTGAACCTCGAGTAGGAGGTGCCATAGAGGAGCAGGACTTACTATGAAGTCCTGATTTACTTACCTCCACCTAGTGTTTTCTTCTTGTTCATTCTAAGTGACTGTTGTGTGGAGGAAAGTCAACAGTCTCAACCTTAGGCTTTGTACACCACCCTGCAGAGCTACACCCATTTCTACCAGCTGTATGAGGTCATCCAGATGAGCTGTGGTTAAAGTACATAGACTTTTGCTTTGCATCATTTGTCAAGCACGATTCCATGGTTTCGCTATGCTGTATGTCCCCACGTTTGAAATCCTTGCATAATAGGTGAGACATTCTGCAGGTGTGCATGAAGTTGAAATAAAGCCAAAGACTCAAAAACTCTCATGGGTGAACTCTCTTGTTAAGTCACTCACTGAAAAGCGTATTTTGTTTTGTTGATTTCACCTTTCATTTTTCCTTCTAAATAGCAAAGGTTTTAAGTAAGCTGAGTTTTGTTACTGTCAGGGAAAATGGCTTAGAATACAGATGCCTTTTTTCTTAAAAGTTTTATTAAAAAGACTATATTAAGGTATATTAGTATAACCTACCAATAATAAGTTATTAGCAAAGTTTCTAAAGGGATAGATATGCAAGAAATTCCTTAATACACTGACAACATCAAAGTTGAACACAGAAAGGAGTGGAAACTGCTCTTTCACCTATAAGAAAAAATACTGCCTGTAACTGCTACAGCACCTGCTGTGCTATCAGCACCGTAGATCTTTCTGCCAATATACTGCCTCTTTCTTCTGATATGACTGCCATCCCCTGTCTTCAGCTCTTGGCATGTGCACAAGTTACCTCTAGACATAACAGTGAGTTTATTTATCTCAAAATTTTGCTTTGACCAATACATCTGAAAAATAACACAGTCATATCATACAATGTTTCTTCTTTCCAGGCAAATTAATACATTTGCCGAAAGCCTGTGTATGGAGTACTAGAGATTGCGAAGGGCACAGGGGTGCTCTAGCCATGTTTTCTCTGTTGAGATCACCAGTATTGATCATTTGCCTTATTGCCTGATCAAGTGACTGTTCTGACCTGACAGACAGTTATTAGGGCGGAGAAGTTAACACAGAATTCTCATCCTGTAGTTCACATCATCACATCTCAGTCATTTGGATTTGGCTTGGCCGCAAAAGGACATCAGATACAAGATTTTATATATGAATACATTTTTAGAGAAAGATTTATTTAAAGATGGTAATTTACCATGACAAAAATTGCTTTATTCTTACCATCCAACAAACATAAAAAAGCTTCATTTTTACCTTCAAATTATAATTTTCATTATTACAGTTGAGAGAAAAAATGTCAAAAATTGTTTTGCTGCTTAGTGTTTTTAGACCATTTGCCATATGTGTTGAAGAAAATTATGAAGTGCATTCTGGGAAGCTTGTCAGCTACATTAAACACCCTGAGTAGTTCCAGTAGCTCTAATATATAAATTTACATATATAATCTTACCACTGAAAAGCATATTTTAAAACTAATATTTGAACTTACTCCTTCTGCACATCTTGTGGTTCCATCCAAGATGAAATTTAGTATAAGAAATTGTTCTGTGATGAAATAGAGCATCACTCAATGTGTGCACACCAGTTAGAAAGATGAAATTATTCTACTTCAAAGAAATGCATGTCCTATTTAGACTTGTATTTTATCACACATTATTGGAACTTAAATATTCATTTTGATTATGTATTATTTCACTGATTTATTCCCTCATTAATTCACTCCTATAGTAATGTGATCAACTTCAATGGATGTATTTAAGCTGTTACATACATCTTATCTCTTTGTGCTGCACCGAATTCCTCCATCAAAATAGTTAATTAAGAAAGAAAATAAAATTTCTCTTAATCTCACACTAAAGCATAATTTTTTCCTTGAAAAAAATACAGCTTAATTATGAAAATGAATCCATGAATTATATGAAGACATGTGGATAATATTAGAAATGAGCATAGCAAATGAAAAGTCGACACAGTATTCATGTTTGATTTAATACATCAAAAATGAAGCAAGAGTGTGTCTAGAGAGCTCACTGGTCATATCATTTGAGAGATACATAATACCCTAATGAATGTCGATAAGATGATAAAATTAGATATATCAGTTTTGCTACTTAATGGTTTGTAAAGTCTGTTTATTGTTTGTATTCATTTTGGGGTCTCAGTTACAAAGGCAGTATCGTACAAAAGGACTCGGGACCTCCAAATTTTTTCTCCTTCTCAACAAGATTTTTTTGCTGAGACTAAGGGCAGTATCAGTTAGTCTGTTTATTCATGATTTTCAAAGAATCTAAAGGAATTAAGTTCTCTTATCTCAGTGGAATTGATGATCTTTTAGCCTCTTGCTTTCTCAGATGATTTTGAAAATCCTATGTCCTTTCCCTGATTATTCATCTATTGAAGAGAACTTAAAATTTACTTATCTGGAGTATCCAATATGAAAAATGTGCACACATTGTTGGAAGATGATGGTGATGTGACTATGATCACAGGGAAACATGGGATTAGATTCAGGAATAAGGCAGTGATAATTCAAATGACTCCTAGCAGAATGTAAGATTGTTAAAAAAAAAAAAATCTCCTTTTTTTCACTAGCAAAAATGGAGGAAACTTACAGTAAATACAGTGCCATTCAAATCACTGGCAGTTAAGTCACTGAAGGCAAATTCTTCTTGTTTTTTTTTTCTGCTTTCTTCCTTCTGGTTCTTTTCTGACTCAGTTACCAACAACAGCAACAAGATAGTAAAAGCAGAAATTCCACATTTTCAGGAGCAGAAAGTACTATCATGTTCTATTTGTGTCATAGCTGTGGCCAGTATGACAAGCTGCAATATTACAAGGATGGGTCATCAGTGAAAAGTGATATTTCATATCACAAAGAAAAAAAAAGTTACACAAAAGACAATCCATACTTAGTAACTCCCATTTCTGTTCTCAGTCTAATTAAGTTGCATGTTGATGATAGAGAATGCCAGGCGTGGCTAATGCAAACTACTTTTTAATTACTTGAAAGTATCTATGATTGACAACAGTTTAATCTATCAATTAAAAAAAACCCAACACTTCTTCTAAAGTGTCTACGGTTATTCAATATAGATTTCTTATAGTGCTACGACTATTTTTTCAGTTTCTGTATTTGGAACCTTTGCTGCCTCCTTCTAATGAAATAAACATCAGCTACTGTTTTTTTGCAAAAAATGAAATAAAATAAACAGGATATTCTAGGAATTTATTAACAAAGTCATCTAATTGTTTTGTTATTGTATGCCTTTATTACTTGTAAAAGCTTGAGAAGATATATATATATAAAATAAAATCATTGTGTAATGTATTAGTATTATGAAGGTGAATAAAAATAGATAGCATCTCAATTGAATAAATTCATTGTTACAGGCTAGAACAGAAATCATAATAGGGATAGAATACTGCCACAGTTTGGCTAGATAATACAGTTGCAGATAATAGACAGTTTTATCCATCTTAGAAAAGCTGCAGAAGAGTCATTGAGCACCTTCAAGGTCAAACGTAAACTTGACATCGTATTGCTTATACTGCAATGTCAGAAAATGATACATCACAGCTATAAATTTAATAGTTGGAATAAAACCTTATACAGTATTTGCATTTTGAAAGCAATATGGAAACTTTAACTCCTTAATCCTCAAAATACCCTAGGAATATTGTTAAGTACAATACAGTAGAACAGATCATGGAAATGAAAAAAGGAGAAAATTAAATTCACAGTTATAGAAAAAGCCCATATAAAAACTGAATTAGATTAAACATTTTCCATGTTTCTGATGTATATGCAGTCCATAAGGACACACTGAAAAATTTCCATTAGATCAAAACAGCAGTAGAAGAAACTGGATGGCTATAAATTCCAAATGCCCTGGGATCTGCTATTACTGAAAACAGCTTCTACATGTAAAAGTGAAGACACCAATGAAGACCATAAAGTTAAATTTAAAATTGACTGATGATTCAGCTGAAGATCTCTGTTTTGTTAGATTGAGACATTGCCATTTCCTATCTCTCCTAATGTCTTGGGCAGACATTTTTTTTTCAATGAGAGCTAGTTAGGAAGTTCATCCAATAAGGGTTATGAGACATCCCAGACAATATACTAGAAGTAGTATCTCCCCCCCGCCAATTTAAAAGACACAGCTATTTTCTTAATTCTGCCTTAGTTTCAACACAAGGGGAGGGCTAGTCATATGGTATTCTAGATCTATTTTACTCTAACTTTTCCATTGTCCTAGACAATGGGTGCCTCCCATTCTCTTGATGTCTTAGGTAAAATTAACACCAACACATAAATACCTTGGTTATCCTGCCCTAGGATTTTACTTTACATTACCTTTTGATATCTAACACTACACTACTGACAAGTCCTTTTTTTCCACCATCCACCTCCAATCCATCTTTGCCCAGGACAGCAATTGCATACCTTAAAAACAATTACTTACGCCTTTGTTGCAGTTTATTTTAAGATAAATTTTGAAGATAATTCAAAAGTGGAAGATCCAAAGTTTATGGAAAATGTAGCAATGGGATTTATCTCATATCTAACTTCTCACGTGTGCAGCACAGATCTCTGTATCTGAGATAATTATCTAAACTCTATAGCTAACAGAAGTAAATAGATACTTCTAAGGCACAATGTGTCTCATGTCAACGTGGATATTTAAAATACATCAGATTAATTTTGTCTCAGATGCACCTATTACTTTCCATTAGCTATAAATGGAGTTCAGAATGATCCCCTGTCTACACTGTAGACATGTGAAGTTAAGTGAGATGAATCTCACCTTATGTATCTATATTAAAAAGAATGAAAATACTTCTTTGCCTTCCGTACACTGGAATGGCTTTCCTCTTTATAATTTTTTTTAAAATTTCCCCATATAAATGTTTTAAATTTATGTAATTTTTTGTTCAGAACATTTTAGGATAAGGTTTTGATGTTTTATTCTAACAATTGTGTTCCTTGAATTCCAAGCACAATTTTTTCCCTGAATAAAACTACCTGAGAGTTTTAGCTTCTAGACATCTTGCGCATCAGTATGGTCTCTTAGAATTTCCCAGAAAATTCACCAGAAGTAAAAGTTAGTGGAATTAATGACCTTAAAAAAATTACTGGATGCCACAGTAATTTAGAAATTCACTTTCATATCTGCTTTGCAGTACACCTCAAAAATCTGATTCAAAGAAAAATGGCTATCTTCAATGGACTTTGACATCAAATCTAGAGTAATTACAACAGATGTCACAAAGTTTTATGTTGTTTTATTTCCAGAATAAATCAGTGGATCTGTGCATATACAGTGAACAAAGGATAGAACTTCTATAATTTATGTTGTAATAAAATTGCTTAGAAAAATAAATTTAAAGTAAATAAATAAAAATTAATATTGAAATAACAAACAGCAATTCAAATACTAAATGAAGGAAATCTGACCTATATCAAATGTTAGATATATATCATGAAATGGCAATCAATGGCATCCACCAAAGAAACAATTTTAATACTGAATCCTTTCAGTACAACAAAGACCTTATAAAGTCAGAAATTAGTAGTCATCAACTAACTGTTCAAAATTATAGAATACAGAAGAAAGTTTTAAACAAAGTAAAAAATTGGTGGAAAAGACAAAACCAGACTGGGAAAACTAAAGAACTTTTACACCTTCCCCAACAGCATTTATTGGGAAAAGCTGATGCAGGCACCCCTTTTATGCAATGTAATTGTGACTTATTAACTCTGTCCCACTTAGATCAGAACTAGCTCCACACTACTAAAACTACCAAGCCAAAAACTACCAAGCAGTCATTTTGATCACATTACCTATATTCACTGCTTATTTTTTATAATCACAACCTGCCTTAAACCTTAGTAGATTAATATTTTCAAAATCTGACAGCTATTTTTATGATGAATGCACTACACAGTAACTAGGACTTAGGTCTATCATTTAATAACTTTTTAGAAGGAAACTGTGAGTAATCTAAAGTACATATCATGTATAGCCAAGATTCTTTCTTTAGTGTAAATATAAAAGTCTTATTGTCCTGAGTATAAAGCGTAAGCATAAAGCTCTCTGGCCTTAGTCCATCCAGTTAGCAGATCTATTTGACATTTGAAACATACAGAAGGTTTCAACCAATAAATATTACAGATCTCTAATCTGCAGTAAAGTAGCTGTTTAAACTTTATTATGTGTTAAAAACTGCATCTCATAAATGGATTTTTTTTTTCTCTTTTTTTGTTCCTCATCAGGGCACCTCAGATTAGAGAAATATAACCAGGTTTATAAAACTAGAATGCTTCTTCCAGAACAACAACAGAAGAAAAAGTCTGGGTTTGTCCTCAAGTTTGATTTGGATGAGATGCTTACTAGGACTGACTCAGACCTGATTACTGGGAGGCCTATTCTTCTCAAAATTAATATTATAAAAAGGATAATAATGACTGAAATAAATCAGGTTTCAGTGTCAGTTGCTGCTGCAGACTAGGAAAACAAATGCTTTAAGAAAGCATTTAGTATTGGAATTTGAAAAGAAAAAAAGGAAAATTGAAAATACTCACATGCTGCTTTGCTTCTTGCATATCCCTTGCTTGAGCATGTTAATGTCTTTATAGCATAGTCTTGAATACTGTGCTTTGATCATCTATTCCACCTACAGTAAAGACCTCCTGCGGAAAACTTATGAATCACTCATTTAAAATGGATAGCTCCCACCAACCAGAAAAAATAAAATGTATTTGCTGACTTCCTACCTAAGGTCTATGAGGAAAAAAAGAAAATCCAGCTTCAGCCATTCAAGCTGAAGCTGGATTTAACAAGCATAGATCTACATGAACTAGGGATATCTGAAGAGCCAAAGCTCAATTAACTGCACCTAACAATTAGACTGAGTGTACTTCTTCCTTTCACAAAGCATTTGTCATTTAAGGTCATAGGACTGTTATGCAGGAAAACTATGGAATGATCTTTCCAGTCTTCAGATAGGAAAAGAGCAATTTCCAACTGACAGGATGTGCTGGTTTTGGCTGGGATAGAGTTAATTTTCTTCATAGTAGCTAGTATGGGGCTATGTTTTGGATTTGTGCTGAAAACAGTGTTGGTAACACAGGGATGTTTTAGTTACTTCTTGGCAGTGCTTACACAGAGGTCAAGGCCTCTTCTGCTTCTCACACCACCCCACCAGCGAGTAGGCTGGGGGTGCACAAGGAGTTGGGAGGGGACACAGCTGGGACAAATGACCCCAACTGACCAAAGGGATATTCCATACCATATGACGTCATGCTCAGCATATAAAGTTGGGGGAAGAAGAAGGAAGGGGGGGATGTTCAGAGTGATGGCGTTTGTCTTCCCAAGTAACCGTTACGCGTGATGGAGCCCTGCTTTCCTGGAGATGGCTGAACCCCTGCCTGCCAATGGGAAGCAGTGATGAATTCCTTGTTTTGCTTTGCTTGCGTGCACAGCTTTTGCTTTCCCTCTTGAACTGTCTTTATCTCAACCCACGAGTTTTCTCACTTTTACCCTTCTTATTCTCTCCCCCATCCCACTGAGCAGGGAGTGACCAAACAGCTGGTGGTGCTTAGTTGCTGGCTGAGGTTAAACCATGACACAGGGTTAATCTAAGAAAGAAGAATTCCTGGACACAAATCCACTTGTAATCCAGTTTCTGCCTTGTCATTCAAGTCTTTATATTCTACACCCCTTCTGTAGGTAGTGCTAACTGAAGGATGCAGTTTTGCATGTAACAGGAAAATCTCTCCCTCTCTGGGATTAGGTTGACCATGACCTATGCAACTATTAAAAAAAAAAAAAAGGAAAACCAAACCAAAACCTTTTATAGGAGAACATTAGTCTTCTAGATGAGTGATACTGAAAAAAATGCAATAATTGTCTTTGTAGTACCAATTCCCTGAACAAACTGAAAAAAATTCTGTTTTCATTAGAAAAGCAGGAAAGTTTACAAATGGACCTTTGTCATTCTGTCTGAGTAGGTTAGGCTGAGAAGTAAAAATAAAATCCAAATTTATCACTGAGGTTTTATATGCACACATAATTGTTCAAAACGTCTTCAACTGTGTTGCTTTTCACAACCATAAAATCGTTGTTCACTGTATCATAGTCACAATCATCTTCTGTAAATACTCTTCAAACTGAGACCTCCTAAGTAGTAGCCATCATTCTCACTATCAACTTTACTGGCAGTAGGTATCTGTGTTTGCATTAAATCCAAGATGCTTCAGGAACTGTATTAATCACAGCTTTTTTTTTGGCTCTCTAAATAGATATCTAATGATAAACATTGTCCGCAGGGGATAAGGGAATTTTCTTCTTTTTTTTTCTTAAAGTCAAAAGGTTACTACTTCCATCACTGCAGACCTACCCTAGGACCTGTAAGACCAAATGATAATAACCAAGGCTGGGAAAAAGAAAAAAAGGAAAAAGAAAAACCATAATCATCCATCTGTCAAGCTTTAGAATTGACTGAGGATGATAGAATAGAAATAACTGAAAACAAGTTTCTACTGTAAGTATTTCTGGCAAAGTCCTGCTTTGCTTAGCCCTGATTATTTGAAACTAAAAAACAAGAAATACAGATTGACCCAAAATTAATGATTAATATTTCCTTTATAGGTGGCTGCTATGATTATTGCAAAAGAGTTCCTGAAACTTTTGCAAAGAACCCTAATGGTATCCCTTCCAAAAATCCATGACTTACTTTCTTCAAAGTTTCGGGTAACTCCCTTGTTCCAAGACTGCAATATAGCAGTCATGGTAGAAATAGGTGTTTTCTAGGAGAACATAGAAAGATAAGATGAAATGGCAAATCTGACAATGGACTTACTCTAATGTTCATGTCCAAAGAAATGTGTTTTCTTACCACGTGTCACTAGCACATTGCAAAATCATGTTTGCCTTTCCATTGAGTCTCACTTTTATGAAGTGCTAAGGTTTAAAATTACTTTTATTATGCCTCAGCATAGTCTCAGCATTCCTGTTTAACTAGCAAACCATCTTCAAAAAGATAAACAATAAATCTAATCTCCATAGATAAAGCCCCCCTATTTTTGTTTGAAAAAAATCTGAGTTCTATATTTTCTCTTATGAGATTTTCTTCATAGGCCACGTGTTTCTTAAATTGAAAGAGACTACATTTGCACTACTGACCATAATACTAATCTATGGAAGTACATGGATGAGTTGCAGGGAGAGATGACAGTTCATATTTTCCTTTTGGTGCCTTGCTTGACACCATTTAAATACTTTCATGCCCAGTGGTAGGCCACAGGACCAAGTCTCTCAAAACCCTGGTCATCTTGTGAAGGATAGATTGTGGAGACCAGATTCCCAGACAAATTTCTGCCATATAAGAATGGTATGTCTTGACCACTCATTTATGAGTGGATATTCAGAAACCTTATAAAAGAAGGCCTAGGTAGAAGGAGAAAATAAAATAAAATAAGAGTACTAAAAGCCCATATATACTGCCTGTATATACAATCACATTCACTCAGAATTCTACTATAACCATCTCCTGGAATAATGAAGTAGAAGTGGTTGCAATGCATGGCAACCAGCAACAATAATTAGGCATGCTGACACATTGCAGCAACTGGAAATGACAACCCAATAGTTTTGGTAGCTTTTGCATTTGGCCCATTTTTCTGCCTGTAATCTCTCAGTTAAACTAACATTCATGTCAGCTTCAACTGCTTTGGGTTCTGCTATGGAATATATTTAATTTAAAATAAAAATTGCCTTTCCTAGAATTTCCCAGCTGTGGGAGATTTTACTTCTCTCTTTCTTGATCTGGACTAAAAGTTCCAGAGATGCTACTATTTTGCTACAAGGAAAAAATGTGCATACTTAGGCCCTCCCTCAAAGGTGCATTGTCCTAACTTTCAGAAATCAATTAGACATTCATGTACATGTTGAAACACACAACAATTCTAGGGAGAAGTCAAACATTTGAAGGTAGCTTATTGTTATACTTTAAGAAACTATTTCCACATCATCATCATCATCTTTCTAAAATGTTATCTTAGCCTTCATTTCTGGCCTCTTCCACCATATTTTCTGCATAGTTTGGTGTCATGTGATTTTGAGCCATATCTGAGTATGTCTCATATACATATTGTGTGTATCTGGCACAGCTTTTGCTTCCAATACAGCCTTCTAAACTTTCTGCAAAGAATGATTTATGCAAGGTATAAAAAGTGCTACATTCACATGTGAAAATTATACTACAATATTGTTCTCCCAGGAGCCATAAACAGATCAGAGTCCAGTTTGTGCTATGAAAAAAGAAATATGAACCTCACTGGGACTTTTAATCACAATATGCCGGCTCTGAATTGAAGATCCATTTTGTATCACGTCCCACTGGACTAACAAAAATCTGCTTGTTTACAGAAGTTAATTTAAAACTTTTAGCAGAGAAAAAGGATACGGAAGGTGTCGCCCAGCTTTCAATCAAACTTGGTCTTATTCCAAACAAAAGCCAATGTGCCTTGTGCTGTGTTTTCAAATAGATTGTTCAAAACCATAGTTACTATTAAATATTTTTTTCTGTGTTCCAAGATTGTTAGGAAATACCCTTAAAGAATTGGGAATAATTTTATTCTGTACGGTGTTCTGTGGACATAGAGAAAAGTGTAAATTAAATTCTCATGTGGTCTTACTTTTCCGTCAATGGCTTCAGCCTCAGATCTGCACTGGTAGGTTCACTTAATTGCAAGAGAAAAGCAGTGAAGCCACTAGAAACTTAATTTTTCAGCACTGATTTTATTTAAACAGAATACCACTCAAAAAAATCTGACAAAATACCATTCACAATGTCACTCCATTTAACAAGGAGAGGCTGTTGAGATTTTTCCAATGAAAAAAAAAATTGAGATGGCATAAAACACAGTAAAGAACCTCTAACCTCTCTATGATTTTTGGACTTTTGAGTAAGGCTTGAATAAAAAAGTCCTGGAGCTAGAGTATAGTTAAATTAGGACTTTTGTTGACTATGGACAACACGATAATCAGCAAGGAGGCAATGCTATAGACTTCTAGATTATCCCCAATTTTTTTTTTTTTTTTGATTAATACAATTGGACAATTTTTATATACTTGACAGAGTATGGTAGATGATTTCTGACTCACAGTAGGATTGCATACGTTAGAGTGACAACCATAGTGGATTAGAAATATGGAATGGA
>NW_009202146.1:49153-74596 GCF_000690835.1 Fulmarus glacialis
TGAACAACTTTAATGGTAATGATAATGTAATAGGAATTATTTTATTTTAAATCATGCTTATCACCAAAGAGGTGCTTTGGAAATAATTCCATGCAGAAAGGGAATGTTCCCAGTCTGTGTTACGACCACATACTCATCCACATACCATATTTTATGCTGAAATATGCATGTTAGTTACTATTTGCTAAACTCCAATTGGTACTTGTCCTGATCTGTCATTGTTTAAAAACTGATATGTTAGATGTATGTATTCAGGTATATGTGCGGAAATCACTGGTCCATGCTCTCATGTCAGACAGCTGAGATCTGAAGTTTTCGCTGTTGTAATCACAGTTGTGCAAGACTGAATTTGTTTGAATGCACAGGGCATTGCCCTGGCTTTTCTTTGTTGCCAGAAACTTAAAACTTAAAAGCTGTATTATACAAATCAATGGCAAGCAAAGGACTTTAATTTTGATTTCTAATATTGTGATTTTTCTGTTCTGCTACTTCTTGGACTCTCTTTATATTCTTATATAAAATACTTTAAAATATTTTTTCTCAACCTTATTATCTGAGAAAACTTATCAGAAGTCAGAGGATAAAAGAGCAGCAAAATCTTAGAGATCTTAAAAAGATCTTAAAAACTATAGATGCTTAAGATCTTAAGAACTATAGAGTAATGTACAAATCAAATTCAACAATCCATCTAATAATGGCACAATGATAGATTCAAGAGGGATTGAGTTAACTGTAGTAAAGTAAGAATAGTCAAAAGTGAGAATAGTCAAAATTTGAAGTTTCATACTTACACTTAAACATATATTTTAATGCTTTAAAGTCAGGGTGGTTTTTTATTTTTAGATTTTTTTTTTTAGCAATTGTGCAGCAGAATTTTGGAAAGAATTACTTAATCTACTGTTATATTACTTCATCACTTGCTTAATGTGCCTAATTATTATGAAGCTATTATAATATGACAGTCTAGTAATATTCAAAATCATTACCTACCCCTGTTTATACAGTTTCTAAATTTGTACTGTCTTCATGAGATCAAGCATAGCTAATATGATTAATTTCTGCCATCTGATAAACTGTCTCTGAGGTCAAGGGTCTTCAACAGAATATTTTAAATCAACTTTATAGATTAGCTGCTGATACGAACTTTAAAAATAATTATATACTACTTGAAGTACTCCTGATAGCATTATGAATAATACAAAGATAATGTAAGCACCTAAAATGAAATAAAACAGCTTAATTAGGATTCTAAAATTCTAAACAAATTTGAATACCTCTCTCTCTATCACAGAAACTACTGCCAAAACAAAACAGTAAAACAGTCTACATATTAGCTATTGTGAACAATTCTGTCAGGTCTACAATGCATAATAAAATAGGGTACAGCAAGTTCTTGTATCATGCTCATTTTGATTTTAAAATGCAATTTAGAAAAACTTCCATGCTAAAGTACAAACTAAAATTTCTAGACTTGTTACATTTTAACTGATGTTTTATTTTCTGCATCAGATATTACTCATAAGGACACTTCAAACACACAGCAATAAATTTTACCGTATTCTGAGCTTTTAGAAAGAGAATTTAAGTTTATGTGCTGAACTTCTCTCTATAATATTATTTCATCTTCGTATGCTGTTACTCTGTTTTTTGGAGGAGTGTGAATAATTTCAGAACCGATGTAAGAAATATGCATACATACCTTTTACAAATATTCTGGTCATAAATGAACTTCAGAGAATAGGGCACATCCCTTCGTATTATAACGTAGTTCAGAAACATTTTTTTAATGGGATCACATTGAACGTAACTTCACTTGCTGTCTTTCCATTAATTGTAAAATTTAACCACAGCTTATATTCACAGTAATTTCACTAAGCTTATCTTTTGCTTTTCTCCTGCTGCCACGTGCTCAATGTAATCAGTCCTGCTCCAGAAAGCACATGCTTTTCTCAGAGATACCAATGAGAGTCAAGTAGACTAGGATGCTTTTAAAAATTTGCGAATAAGCAAACAGCCATGAGATAATTACATTTCATTAAAGTGATTTTTATTCCTAAATGTGTTATTCTTTCTCCCAATCACTAACAGTATTATTGCAAATGATCCAACCATATAGGCAGGACAAAATATATAAGTCATAATGTCTATCTGTCAAAATATAAGATGTATGCATTTTTTTAATTAGAGAGATTGGATTAAGAACAAAAGTTTTGTTCAAAGATTGTGTTCTGAAAAGGCACTCAGAATGTTACCCTAAAGGTCGTATTTGAAAACATCATGTCTTTAAAACGCAAAAAGTCTGTTGAGAGCTGACTAGAAACGAACCAACTGAAAAGAAACAAACATAAACCTGGTAAAAGCATTCAATATTATCACTAGATTAGTTCTCTAATTTCCCAAGGCAAACAGGACTATGACTTCTACCAAGCAATATCCATTGTTGTCAGTGCTGCCCTTGCTCCCTTCCTGGTTTTTAAATTAATGCCACTGATTCTTTCAGATTTATCAAATGAGAATGTGACAAGGAGGCTATCTGCTCTTAAAAATAACATATCTGGGGAAATGAGGGTACAGCAATGTTCCCACCTGCTCCTTTTCGCTGCAGCATGCTTACCATTTAACCTCACTCTAGACTGATGTTCCAGTATCAAAAAAATGTTAGTATTTACTAAGTAATCCTAACTTTGCTAATTTTAAATTATTACTGTTCTTTGTTTCTCAAAACTTACATTGAAGAAATGTTTTTTTAACTGAACATTGCATTTACATTGACTGGTCTCCAAGGATTTCAGGAAATCTGTTGGAGCCTGAAAGAACTCAAAATCTGTATACAATCTATTCTTATTTTAAATTGTATTTGGGGGGGGCGGGGGAACAAAACCAAAACTAAATCAGCCCTGAATGCGGAATAAAGATCTTACAGAATTTGAAGATTAGGGGATAGAGGACTAATGCGGAGGATCCATCACTGGTAGAGAAATATAGATCAGTTAGTAACCAAAGAGAAAACGAAGCAGCACATGCATCAGTACAATTGAAAGTTCAGTTTACTTCTAGGAATAAAGAATGCAAACCTTGCTTACAGCCTTGAGGATACTTATAATGGAAAACAACAATTCTGAAAAAGATCTGAAAGCAAGAGAATAGTGGACAGAGGAAAGTGGTAAAGAATCTGTTATGCCTGGAGTTTTCATTGTGACACAGACAAAGGAGTTAACAAAATTCTTTGAAGCCATATAAAGAAATGGAGAGGTTATGCTTCCTCTGTGTTTTGCTCAAATATAGCTGTCACGGAAATTCTGCCCTACAGTACAAGAAAGATGTTGTAAGAGATGGACAAAGTCAGGAACGCCAAGTCATCTGCAAAATCATTAGGTTTAGTCATACACTAAACAGTGTTGAAAAATCTGTTCATTTCTTTACGAATTTAATTAAACAGTGACTATGAATATGTGAAAAAAACATGGAAAACTTTAATTCTAGTGTTTCCTGTAGCTTTTAAAAATAAACTGGAAATCTATCACGGAAAAACATGGTAACCTAGACGTAGCATCAGCAGCATTTCAAATATAATACAGGTACAAATATTCATTAAAAACCATTAGCTTTCAGTTTAATAACAAATATTTATTTGTTAATATGAAACATTCAATATATTCCATGGAACTGCCTCTTTCATAGATTTTGGGGATTCTGGAGAAACAAAAAAGATACAATAAATGTACTCCTTTTTATATGATTCACTTTTATACTAAAATGAGTATCAGGATGATACATTTATTCCTCTAATTTTCTTAAAGCTTACAATAGACCACCATAAAGTCCCTTTTTTGTTAGTCTCATCCATCATAAAAGAAACTACTGTAGTAATTTTAACAGATCCACAGAGTTTTGACACAAAAAACCTCAATAACACAAGTAGCTCTTGGCTATACACTAAACCTCTGTTTGATATTTGCTGATTAATAATTTAGGATTTTCAAACTGTCAAAGTTGCTGTGCTCCAAAAGCATGATTTCCTCTAGCAAAAACATCAAGACATCAGAATTAACTGTTGGATTGCTTTTCTATTAGTATTTTTAAAACAAAATATGTACTGTTTGGGTCATTACATTTCTTTCCTTTATAAAACAAACAAATGAATGCAAAGATAAGTTTATCAGCCTAAGTTCATTGATTTGATATTTTGGCAAAGTCTTTGTATTATTCAAACTTACAAAATCACTGCTGTTGTCATCTTGCAGAGAATTCAGACACAAAAGCACTCTCACATAGCTTCCCTTGCTTATGGCAGGGATGGAGAAGGGTTTTGAGAATCATCAGTCTTGTGTAACAGGAGCCATTGCTGAAGGCATTACAGTTACAAAAGAGGTAATGAAATAGGGTAGTGATAGTAAATTTAGAAAGTACCGGAGCAGGCTTTATTTGAGGCAGCTAAGGGTTGCAGCAATATCACAAAGTACCTTCCTAGGTGCATGAGTTGCTCTGCATCTCTAAATCCTGTAACACTCAGTAGTAATGTAAGGGCTAATAAAAGACTCAAAATAAAAGATGTTGTCAGTCATCATAAATAAGATTGATCTCTTCCAAAATCAAAACAGTAGATAAATAATACATACTACAGGTACAGTATGCTGGAGTACTCTCTTTAATTGAAGTATATAGTGTTGACAATATTCTAAAATCATCAAAATAGATCACAAAATCATTAAAACTAATCAAAATCAGTATTTTCAGTCTACTCCTAAACTCTTTGTTCTGTACTGATCACAAATGCAATGTTTGCAACCAGCATGATTCTAGCTCTGAGCTCTTGAGAGAAAGCCCAGCTAAAACTAAGGCGCCACTGCACTGGACAATGTGCAATTACAAACACTCCTTGTCCTGAAGCCTTTATAATCTGATAGAAAACACAACAGTACTTTGTGTTACTGGAGCGGTTCCTGAGATCTACTCTACTCTTTGACAAGAGCTACCAAATACTCACTCATTCAGAATAGATTTTAATGTGTCCTAAGGATTCTGGTAGATTACTTAAAGACAAAAAGCTCTTGAATGATTTAGCTAAATTTAGAAAGAATCTTGCTCTCTGGAAAGTTAGGTCTACTAAAACAGATTGTGCTTTTTTTTTTTTTTTTTTTTTTTTTTTTTAAAGTTTACTCCAAAAAGGATTTTGCCTTTGAAGGCACAAGCAAAAGTCTCTCATACTGTTTTCAGCCACAGACACATTTATAACAAAATATATGTTGTGTTTTTTGTTAAAGGCGTCAATTTACTAAAATACCAGTACTAAAAACATCACATAAACACTTATTAGCAAACCCTCCCACTAAAACCAATGCTTTACATACAATGTGGAGAACACATCTTTTCTGTTTCAGCTATTAAAAACAACTGTTAAAGGAAAAACGTCTTGTGCAAACTATTTCAGATAGGTGTCATGCTTATTGCAAAAGTACAGAAAGAAAATTTTTGTGATCAGAATTTTTAGTTTATCTTACAGTCTCCAGAAATAAACTGTGATCTAATGGCTCCACAAAGGCTGGACAAATGGAACAATATTTGGTTTTCATTCGAGACATCTGTAAGGACTGAACCATGGGACACAGGGTGAGCTTCATAATGAGAGATAAATAGCCAGATATTTTAGCAAAAAAGCAGTAGCTGGCATTAATATGTTCTTAGAGTCTAGCCACTAAGAGGGAACAGAGAACCATCTTGTCTTGCTATGGAAGGCAATAGAACATAGTTATCCAGTGCCAACAAATAATGAAAAATAAATAAATAAATATAACTGATCACCTAATTTATATTAAAGAATCATCATCTATTTCCAGCGTTCAGTAAAATAAAACTTGTATGAATTGTCTTATATAACACAGGAGAATAATAGTTCCCATTTCCACCACACTAAGGGAAATAAACATTCAGAGAGCCCTCTGCTCATCTTAGCACCCTGCAATTCAGAAACATTCTTATTACATAACCAAATTGTTTTCTGAATATTTTAATTTTACTTCTAATACCACCCCAATAGCAGAACCTCGCCCAGTTTCAGTACATCTCCTCTATAAATGTTCTCTTATGCTACATTTCCACAAAAATAATAACTGATTTTGACTGTCCACTTTTGAGGTGATATGGTGAGACACCTCATAGTACTGTGAAATTGGCAGATATTTGTCATCCTAATATAGTAACTGCACATTGGAAAAGCTGCTCAAAATATGTTCTCTTTCATTTCTTCTTCCCCTTCTCCTAGCATTTTTTGACAAGAGTGTCCTGTATAGCTTAACATACTGTAAGGGTTTGCTGCCCTCATTAAAAAACAAAACAAAACAAAACAAAACTCAAGAAACCATTCTGAAATCAGCAAAATTCTGAGATATGTACATCTCAGATTTAATATAGTCAGATAATGAGTACAACAGTCTATTATATTCTTGTTCCAATTGATGCATAAACTGGAATTTGCCACGCTCCACAAGTCATTACACATCCTTAAATCATTCAATAAAAATTGAAGCTTTTAAACAGTCTGAGTATGTGTGGCACAAGAACATATTTATTTCTCCTTTTAATCAGAATCAAGGCAGAATTATTGTTCGAATTTAGACGATATTCAGAAAATGCAAAATACTTAGACCTATAAAATAAAAGATTTTTTTCTATAGGTCTCACTTCCATTGTGAAAAGTCAAACAGATTTAAAAAATTGTGTAGTTTTTATAGGTTTTTCTTTCATCCATTGCAAGCTTAGATTTTGAGTGAGAAGCTACAGCATATCTGTGTTGCGTTCATTTTTTAGAAGAGTAACTAGGTAATAGAATATTTGCTGCCTGCAGAAGTATAACAGAAAAAAGAAGATTGAGATCAAATAGTGTCTACTATAAATATCTAATTTTGTCCTGAAATTCTGCCATAAGCTTTACTGAAATAATATGACTTTTTTTCTTTTTTAGTTTTTAGTTTTAGAAAGAAAATTAGTTGCATGCACCACTGCAAGCCAGCATGATGCAAGCAACAAAAGTGAGAGCAAATTTCTTCAGGGAGCTCTAAACAGGACAAAAGAAAGAAATAGCCTCCATCTAAAATGTTTTCTAACAAATAATTGTTGGTAATGAAGTATTTGGTAACTCTTTAACAAAACAAGTCAAATAGTTTTAAAGAAACTACTTTTTGGAAAATAATTAATCCAGTTTTCAGTCTGATTTTTTTAAGTTTATATGATTGAGCTCTTTCATTATCTGCTGCTCTGTCTTCTACCCTAACCTTCCCCCATAGTTTTAAATATTCTGTTTAATTTTAAACAAATTTGACAGATTAGAATTATAAAAAATAATGACATTTTATAATTTATTTAAAAAAAAAGGCAACTAGATAAAGAAAACAAGATACTATTGGTCACTAACAGGGGAACAGGTGTAGTGTGTAGACCTTAGTACACAGCTCAGAATTCACACAAAAAAGAAACACCTTATAAAGCCCCCCATGGAGGAAAACATTTCAACTGGAACTTACAGATAACTACAAAACACAAAACCCTAGGAATTCTAGCTTCAATACTTCTGGTGTTCACAGAACACACTAGAAATATAATTAATTTAAATGTTTTTTATTCTCTTCTATTACATTCAGTGAATTTTATTTTTGTACTGTGGAAAAATGGCTAGTCCAATTATGAAAATATATTTATTTCAGCATGAATACATTACTTTGTAATGCATTCTGGCTAGCATCAGTGCTGGTTCACTAGTACTAGTAATCTCTGAATATTCAAAACCTGATGAAATATGCATTCAAGGGAGGAAGGAGCACACCTGAAGTAAATTCATTCTTAAACATCCTTATGTTTTCATGACTGCTCATCTTTTCTTTAAAAAAACCCCAAACAACTAAATAAAATTTACCAATAAAATATTAATTCAATTTTTTCTAAAGAAGTTAACACATCCAATGCTGTCACAGTTCACTTTCAAATATTCTGGCTATCTCAGAAAGGTCAGGTGACCTTCACCCTAGAAATGCCTGTTTTTCTTCTTTGTCTACAAAGGAAGATCAGGATTACAAGCTCAAATACAGATGCCTACTCTGAACCTGTTTTGGTGACATGGATGTCACATCCAAATATTAAGTAGGAAAGAAGTATGTTGGAAGTTTGCTGTAGGGCAGAAGTAAGTATTTTATTTAAACAACTCAAGCATGTTACTGCTATTTCCACGCCTGCTACATTCTGTCTCTCTAGATAACATAACACCTTGGAGAAATAAATGAACTGACAAGTTTATCTGAAATGAACAATCAATAGTAAAATAGTCTAGCCAAAAACTCCATTCTTCAATATCCACCCATCACTGGTCAAACTCATACCCAACTCCCTTGACTTTTCTCCTTATATTAACAAACAAACACCTCCACAAAGGTGCCTATAAAGTTTGTCAGTAAAAAGGAACTCACTGTAAAACACCTAAGTGCAAAAGACAAGAGACAGTTCATCACAACCTGACAAAAATTGACTTCCAAAACTGGGATAAGTAAATTTAGCTAAAGTATTTTTTACACAGTTTAAGGGCAGATGCTGATCCTTTGCTGTCTGCTCTGCATAAACATTAATGTTTTGATAATGCAGGTTTTTATAATACTGGTTTTTTTTAAAAACAGCTTACTTTTTAAAGCAACATAACATTAACCTGCTGTCTTGTCTAGTGTGCTTATTATATGGCTTTACTTTATGGCTTTAGTCTAAAATAAGATGGTAATGAAAAGCTGCATGTGATGGATAGAGTTTGCAAAATCTGTTGAGATGCAAGGTTCTAAATAAGATTAGTAAAGCTATCCATGAAAAGGGCCACAGCAAGACCTATTTGTACTAATTTATAGAACTAATATGTATAGAAAGTTATTCCCCAAGAGTCTTACCTTTCCCTGATTGTTTTATGTAAGCATTTTTAATGGCTAATTATTCACATCAGAAGACCTAGAAAGACTCCCAGGCTGACCAGTCATTAACTGACACAGTTCAAGTCTCATAACTTTGTCTTATCTTCACATCTATGCATCAACACTCACAGATTTAATCATATGCCATAGTGATCTCCGATGCAATAAGAGATGTACTTTTGAAAGACTTATGGAAGCAAACCAGATAGATAAATGTTTCGTTAGGCAAAAGAACCAATATCATCCTCCTTCAAAGTAGTCATTCATTTAGTCACTCATTTCCCAAAACTTCCAAGACATGGTCAGATTAACTACACTATTTATACCATGGCAAAAGCATTAATAAATTTGCTGAATCTGAACTGTATTATCTGTACATGTCACTGATTATAAATGTCCAGATTAGCCCTGAAAGTAAGACAAATTCATTAGTATGAAAAAATTGCATCCTCCATTTCCTTCACTTTTCATACACACACAAAAAAATGCTTGTGAAATGGGTATAAACCCCAGTCTCTTTCCCAGATCCCCATGTGCTAGTACTCTATAACCACTTGAACTGGTGAGGATGAATGCCCCAGTGAGGCGGTTACAGCCAGGTACCAGGAAGTTTGATCCAGTGCAAGAACATTGTTTTCTCCAAGACAGAGAAAAAAACCATGTTTATTCATTCTTATCATGTATAAAAATTACATCACTATGCACCTACATGTGCTAATAGCTATTTTAAAAAGTTTCATAATGAAATGTTTGAAAAATGCATCCTAATTAATTACTTACAGGATTTAATTTGGGTATTTGAATAAACAATGCCAGGATTTACAATAAAACCTAAATATAAGCTATGAAGTGTCATCTAATGGTGCAAGAGTAGGCAGAACCACACAAGCAACTTTAAGTTTATTATTTCTCACAGCCTTCAGACATTTTAATGTCCCACTAGCAGTAGCAACAAATTAATTAAAAACTTTTAATAGGATACAGTAAATTAGGAATGAAGAATAATGTAGAACTGTGTGCAGTAGAGAAGAATTAAATAACTGATATAATTATGAAATAATACCTCTTATAGCTTGACATGACAAGAAAATGTTTTTACTAAATTCAGGATAAACTATTTTGATATTTCATCACTTCCATTAGTAGTAGCAACAATGGTGAAGAATCTTTTAACAATAAAAGAAAGTTTTTAAGAATTTTATATACCCAGAAATGTATTACTTATAAAGATTACAGTATTATTTAATATTTTGCTTGGCATAAGAAAGAAGCAGCAATTATTTTACTAGGAACTGTGATGTCCTCCCCTTGTTAACTGAAAATGAAGTCTTTCCATTGCTACAGCACTTCAGTCAAGAAAGGCCCATTAATTTGTTTTTAAGATGACCTTACACCAGAAAGTGTTTTGCTCAGTTAGGGCCCAGGTGTCTGAGGCAGAGCTCACGTATATTATTTGAAACATTTCTAATGAGACCTTAGAAAATATGGACAAAAACCTGAAATCCATGGGCTATCGCTCAGTCTAGGTTTTCTTTCTTAGGGGCAGTAGCATGCTGCACTCAGAGGTGTTTGATAAGAGGGTGATATTCAGTAAAAAGAAAACCAGTAAGCTTCTCTGAATAAATGATCCAGTCAATACGTAAGTAAGAACTGATGACATTCATATAGGCTGGCTATCATGTTTAGAACATTTTAGTGCTTAGTTCAGAACATTTAGTCAAAGTACTAAGGATGTGTAAAATTGTAAGGAAAACCTTAATTAATTTAAAAAAAAAAAAAAAAAAGACTGTAGAAACTGTTGTCAACATAATAGCAAGGGATTGTGTGCTTTTGGTATTTATAAAATATTAGCCAGTAATACATTCCTGCCATATATATATCCTTTCATATATGCCCTTGCAATATGAAGGACACTGTAGTATGTACCATGATCATTCTAATTAAAGATTCCTCTAAAACAATGCTAAATTAGTTTCTCATTGATTCCACATTCTATATTTTTTCTCTCTCTTGTAGAATCATTAAGCAATCATAGACATCTCTTTGACCAGAAATAATATTTTGCTACATTTCTACTATTTCTCTGAAAATATTCCATAACACCAAGAAACACTAGTCAAAACTGAACCAGGTGGAACAAAATTGATCCAAATGGAACAAAAGTGAACCATTTGAATCCAAATGGAATCCCAACTGGAACAAGAAGAATCAGAGATTATTGGCATAACCTTTATCACTCAGTAAAGCAGGAAATAAATCTAAAATATAGAATCTAAAATATGAAAGCCATAATTATTATATAAAAAAATGTATTTTTACAAGTTTTATATTTGGGGGAAAAGAGAGTAAATTATCCACCCACTTACCACTGTGTTTTCGTGGTATGAGAATATGTGGCCTCAAGCACTGAAACACTTTTTTTTCTCTCATATCCTCTGATTCCATTTGTGCTGTATTCCAGAAAGAACTGTTTAAATTTAGTGGTTATGAAATCATCAACATCCATATAATCCAATTTAGATATAAAAGAGAGAAATTATTAGCATGACCGTGACTTTCAGCACTGAAGCCTTGATTCTCTATATCTTTTTATTTTAAACATCTACAGGACAAAAATGTGACGTTCCTGACATTACAGTGCAGTAAAAGGAAGGTCTAGAGAAGGCATGAGTCAGTCACAAGCCTTTTGCAGGCTTGGATAAGTACTCTATAATGTAAATGCTGGATAATTGAATGTATGAACAATTTAAGAGATATCTGTAACTGACAAGCAATTTCTATACCCACAGTATCCTCAGAAGGCTGAGTATAATTAATAAGGCCACCACCCAATAATTTCAAAGTCTTATTGTTTATTTAAAGTCCTCTGTGACCTTAAAAAATAAACATAATATCCTTGATATTTATGTCTGTAAATGAAAGGAAATACTTGAGAAATTAATAATTATATAATAGCAATATTTTTGAAACAATGAAATTATAGAAAATAAAGTCCAGCCCGTGCCTGTTTAGTGGGAAGTACCCATCACTGACCAGCCACAATAGATGAACATCATGAACACAAAGGAATTGCTTCAAAATTCAGACCCAGAACCTAATTATTTTACTATTAAAAAAAACCCACACCACCTAAAATAATAAAATAAACTTGCAACCCAAAAATGGATACTAAATATAGACTGCTGAGCAATTCTTAATACCAGTGTAAAGAATAAATATTCTGGATGTTCTATATTTTTTAAATAAGAATACTATTTTTAAATTCTCCAATAATGATTCAGGAATGTAACTTGAAAGTCTGGTTCTGAAACTGTTGAAGAATTCCTCCTTTTGTAGCTGTCTTTTTAGCATTTATCTACGGCACATGAACGCCCTCCTCTCTGCGCCCCCCTGCCCCCCCCACCAATACTAATTCTTGTTTGCTTTTTCTGCATATTAACCTGGCATTAATTTCCAGTACAACCTGTACTTTATTTTTACATATGAAATGGAATGTAGATTTGGGCTCCAAGGCAGACAACAAGAAAAAAAAATGAAATAACAAATTTTAGAGAGATGATTGCAAATGATATTCTAACATTCAGCCATGGTAAGATCCAACCATAAAATATCGCACCTGAGCTATCTTGACGATGGTATGGACGGTATTTCAGTTTGCATAATAATAGTGTGCTATTTTGAGAACCCATGTTCCAGAAAAAGGAATAGGCAGAGGAAATAAGAGTCAAGTTGTCTAGCTATCATATGAAAGCAGATTAGAAAACTGTGGCTTTAGTTTACCAAATGAGATCCCATAGGGAAAATGACTGCAGCCTATAATAACAGAAGGGGATAAAACTGAACTACACCTCAGTCTTGGCACAAAAATAAATAAACTACGTGCAAATGCAGGAAGTCAAAGAAGTTAAAGTCACTAAGCATTAAGGAGTGAACAGACAGAAAAACCTTTCAGTCAGAATAATGAGAGCAGAAAAAAACTTTAACTACTTTCAAGACAAGGTTCAATATGTTTCAAAGGGATTATATGATGTGCTATCTGTAAAACAACCTTTTAAATCCTGTGTCTCCAAATCATAAAAGAAGTCAATTACAATTTCTTAAAAACTGAAATGTGATTTTTTTTTTCAACACAAGTTCTTCTCTGAAAAAGTCTTAGTGAAAAATTCACAATAAGAGTATTTAAGTATTCATGACCTGAAATGAAACAATTCTATTAGTAGGTTTCGTTCACATTATATATAATGCATAAATGTTGTTTAATATCATGCCATTGTGCAGCAAAAAGGAACACACCTCCCCTCCCCAAATACACCTAAAAGAATGTAATTATCTCTTAACCTGTATTAACATAATCACCTAATCATAATGTTGACTGTTTCATTTTACATTAACATTTGACTCTCTGTATTTACTGAATGTTAATGAACACATTAATCTTTATTTTTCCAAAGCAGGCCTACCTAGAAATAGTATTACACATCTGAATGTTTTGTATAATTTTTTTTCTAAAACAGTTCCTTGTTGAATACAAGACTATTCACTTGCTTGTGAAAGCATTTTCAAACAAATCCTGTTAGTTCTGAATATGGTTCACTAAGCAGCATGATTTCATTAATAAAACAAGTTGCTAATCTAGTGAATCAAAACGCTCAGCTGTTTTAACTGTTTACCTAATGGAAATTCTAATGATCTCTTCTGTGAGCCTCACAGAAGCCTAATACTTTTCAAGCAAGACCCAGCAAAATAAAGAACGAACCAATGAAGAGAATGGGAACAATGCAACTTCAGACTAAACATTCTTTCACAAATAAATGTTAACTAATATTGGGTCTGCATTCTTGAGGTTAGTTGGAATATTTTCACACTATCTGACTTTTCATTAGAAAAGTAGTTTTGTCTGTTGTACTGAACTAAATGAAATGTTTGAGAGACAAATTTGTGAGTTCCTGGGATTTCTAACACAAGGGAAAAAGGAAGAAAGAAAAAGCTTGATGGACTGCCAACAGAAAATCTTGGTAGAAATCCATTCTGCAAACATATGTTCAAAATGTTCTCATATATTGCATAAGAAAATAACAAATAGATAACAGATGAGAAGGAGGCTAGGTCAAAGGGAAATGTAAGACAGAAGCAGTCTTGTTCTACACTGAAATCTAAGCTTCTGCATAACGAGGCATTATCTCAGGGTCTTTCAGTGTGATGTTCAATTCAATATGAACTTCTTTCTCAATGGTGACAAGAAAATAATGTTTCTAATCTACTGGGACTGTGAAATGTGCTACACACCCAGTGCATTTATAACGTCCATGATACATCTTACCTTGGTCTGGCCACTTTCAAAAATCAACCTCTTCTCAGAGAGAAAATACTGTTTTAGAAAGGGGTTAGAAAAAACCATTTTTTTTCTAAGTGCTCATTTGAGGCTGCTCAAGGATACCGGAATAGTGCAGAGAAGGGTGATAGAGCAGAGGCAAAACAAAGAAGAAAGGGCAGGCTTTGTCACACTGTATTACTATTCGTCACATAGATACTCATGTCTTACTTTAGGATTTTAAATATTTTTCAAATAAATGCTTAAAAGTGTGGGACAGAGAAAGGGAGATGAAATTTCAGTGGAAATACACATGAACTCTGCTACCTTTTACATACACAATAAAGAGCATCTTTAATTCCTTGATGACATTCTATTTTGTCAGCCAGACCTTAGACTTCTTCAGTGTTCAAAGTGTTGATAGTCATTTGCAGAAAAATATTTACCTGCTATTTTAAATACTTCAGCTTAATGTACTACTTAACAGTTATCTTTTTTTTATACTTGCACCGCATGATTTGGTTTCCTTTTCAGTGCAGCAGTTTTACAGTCAAGAAATAGCAGCCTAAATCTTAAAAAGGAGACTTTAAATATTAAAATTCAAAAGACATGATTTATTTTTTTAACTGTAGGCCAAAAAGTAGATTAGTGTGGCATTTAAAACAAAACTGTACCTTTAATATTAGATAAACCTAACTTCTTTCAACCTGAAATCCAGTAATCCAATCCAGCAATTCAAATGTACAAATGCCGATTAGTTTAACAGAATTTTTTTTCTTATGCACAGGTAGTAATTTATAACATGAATCCAGAGTTTAGTCAAGCCATGTTATTCAGCTGAACCTATCAACTTGCAAAACATCAGTTTAGAATTAATTCTTCATACCCATTACCATTTCAATCATACAAGAGGGAAATGAAATAAACTACCAAGAAACTAGAGTTATTATTTTCCTTATGATGCTCAAAGAGCTTGCAAGATGAAAAGCATACAAATTAGAAGTGGACACATAGGACCTAAGAGGCTATTCTGTCACACTGCATTTCACAAAAAACATCCTCAAGGTTCTTTGATTAAAACATGAAACAGGCCAAATAAGCAATACTTGCAAGACATAGTTCATGGAATATCTCTTGTACAGCTCAATAGTCAATCACATTTCTTCCACAAGGCTTTAAAATTAAGTCTAATACTTCTGCTGGTATCAAATGGAAATTAATGAGCACTTTAAATAAAGACCAAACAAATATGTAACTATGGAAGTACCACAATATACCATGTTATCCTATATTTTACTTCTTTTAAAAATGTATTTTAAAACAAACTAGTGAAAATTCTTAGTTAACAAGGACAACAGAAATATCTGACCAAAATTGCCACTGGCCACTCAACACTAGAAATCCTCCTTAAATGAACTGCAAAACTATACAGAGTATCCAGACCTGCAAATTTCTAATCACTGCAGAAAAACAGGAAATGGATTAATCAAATCATACCTGGAGAAACTGGTTGGTTTTCACATGACCCATGTCTCCAGCCTCTACCTGTGCTCTCGACAGCTTCTCTTCAGTTTCAGTTAGCCAATGATTAAAGCTCTTCATGTCACAATGAAAAAGTCGCCACTTCTCCAAAGATTTGTCAAACCGTCTGCAAGTAATGAAAGGAGATGAAATAATTATCTATTGATATTTTATTTATTGACTACAGAAAACAAAAAAAAAAAAGAAAAAGAATAATGTTGGATGTCTCAGGTTAAATCTGGTGTGATGTTGATGGTGTCATGTATTAGCATTTCTAGCAGTTATATCAAATGGAAACATGGTAGTACTTCTGAACAGTGAAATTATCATTAAGCATATGTGTCACAAATCACTGTCTTATCAATTTTTTAATCCTTTTCAATGTTTCAAATGAATTCAGTCAAAACATGTTTTCAATTTACAGCTTTATTAACACACACTAACTCACATCATAGGTACAATACCCACAGGCCCCAGTGTAACTGGGTATAGCCCTCTGTCAGACGCTAGATTCTAGCATGAAGAAAACACCAGTGCTGATAAAAGGCTCCTAATGCACCTTAGTAATTTGCTGTAGCTACCAACACTGCAAACAGTCACTGCTGGCTAACATACTGGCTGTGTGTTGTGACTATACATTGATTTTTAGATCCCTTTTCAAAGGGAAAATACCTTAAAATATCTGTGATGGATCTGACCTACCATATCATAAGACAAAGGATGAAAAATCAGTAGACAGATTCTTAAATCCTTACTTCCCAACTTTAGTCCCATGATCCTATTATGATTAAAGGATATTTTTTTTTTTAGAAATATAAATTGTAATATTATATGTAATACAGATGCAAAAGACTATTTTTTAATGGAAATTGCTGTTGTGAGAGACTACTGCAAAGGATCCCAAGCATATAGCACAATTCTGCTCCAGTTTTACTGAGAGAAACTAATTTTGTCTGCCTCTCCAATGGATACAAATGTCCATTTATTATTATTGCAAAGAAAATGCAACTCTCTTCAACGGAATTTCTACTTGTATTGTGTAAGGAGACCCTTTATTAAACCCTTTTTTCTATATATCTTTGAGTATTTGATAAAGATACTTATGCAAAAATAAAAATGCCTGAAATACAAGGGTGATTGAAACAAAATTAAAATATTAAAAAATAGGGTTTTTTACAATAAACAAGGATGAAAAATATTACTACCACGTCTGCAAGTCTACAGTCCACTACATAAAAGACCATGTAAGAACTTCTGGCACTTTGGGGAGATCTAATTTGTTTTTGTTCAGAGTGACTGATTGATCTGTTTCGAGACCTGTTTGCCTTAGCCACTGCCAAGTACTAAAGAAATGAAATGAAGACAAAATTTGGGGCTTTTTTTTGCAGATGGCTTATGTCTTAAGGAATTCAGTTATCCTGTGTTTTGGATTAGTGTTGAAATATGATCACTAATCAGAGATTAGCTAAAATGTTTTTGTTAGCAGATCCTCATTAAACATGCTACTGTTTTTTAGTTTAATAATCCTCCTTTACGGGATTAAAATAGGTTTTAGGGTGTACTTAAAGGATAAAAACAAAGACGCTCAATTATTTTTCTAGGAAGTAATTGGTTCTGTATGGACAAACTATATGATTATTTGAATGTTGAAGAGTTTAATTCACCAGATAAAATCACGTTACTATCAGGGAATACAGACCACCTCTTCCATTGTACTGATGATTTTTCATTTTTTAGAAGAAAATATAAGTTTTTCTTCTCTTCTATTGGTTATATGTTCCCACCTTGGTTTTCACATTTTAAAATCTTTTGATACCATACAGTATGAATAGCACTATGTCCATTCATAACCATCCACAGAAGGATATGTACTTTTCCCTAGAGCTCCTTTTCTGGTAGACAAAGAAGATTTATTTTGCTGAATACATCCATACAAAGATGCAGTTTTCTTACTTCTAACATACTGCATATGGTAATCACTTTTGATTAATAATACGCAAAATAGAGTTGGACCAGCAAGCAGTGAAACAGAGACTTTGTACTTATTCTGTTACATTAACTATAAGATAGGGAAAATATAAGGCATAGAAAAACCTCACAATTAGCAATCTATGAGAATGTTTGTTTTTTTTTTTAAAAGAACATTTGATCACAGAAAGCAGTTGAGATAAAAGTATTTGTTGTACTGTTCTACTAGTTTGGTCATAAGGTGCTGAAGGAAAAATAATAATTATTTAATGAAAACTTTTAAAAACACATTTTAAAAGAACAGAGTGTAAATTCTGCATAGAAGAGTAATCCTCTAACTGTCTGTGAATCAACACGTTTTGTCCCTCAAGCAGAACTTGATTCATGGGCCCTGTGGTTAATAGCTGCTAAACACCAGAACCTTTATTTGATTTAAAAGAGAATAGTTACTGCTTAGTCCTATGCAGTCCAAACATGCATTCCAAACCACTCTAATAAATGACAGCATGTTCAGTAAATTTCATTGGAAATGGACACAGACAAACTATCAGAACAGATCAGGTAATCTTTATTCTATTGATTTTAATATGACTGCATGCCTGATAAAGCCACAGCAAAGAAGGTGTCAGAGCTCAGCGCTGATTGACCAAATGATCAGTCATGCCATTAATACTGATGACAGAAAAAGATGGAGAAAGATGCAGCCTGGGACAAAACAATACATCATAACATTCAGAATACAGAATCTTACTAGTTAAAACTAAAAAATATTTAAGAAAAAAAAAAGACTTAAAGATCAAAAAGTAGTTTATGGAAGGACTCCTCTAAGCCTTTATGGGCTGACAGCTTCCCACAGAAGCTGACATAAGTCTCTTTGCTCCCTATAAATTCAAGCTGCAGTAAGTTTTTAGTATACTGTGAAGCTGTCATTTAAATAGCATTCTCACAGATTTTATTTTGGAACCCAGTATCAACCATCTAAGAAATTGCTGGAAAAGACCAAATACAAAATAATCAGTGCACAAAACCTCTGTCTATTGAAGAATGAAAAATAGATACAGAGATTTATAGTAATTTCTACACATAGGAGTTGGTGGAATTTTGCTGTTGAGGCATCAAAATGGATACTACAAAACATCTTTCAAGAATAAGCACAGCTCATGAACTCAAAATATTTTTGTTGAATACATTAGGGAAAAGTGTCATTTGAAAACACATTTTACAAAAAAAGGGCTATGGTAATCAAACACCTCCTACACTGCTATAACATCTTACATCACTGTACCTTTCTTCTATGTTCTCTTCCCTTTGTATAGTATAACCCTCTTGAGATGGCTAGGTATTTGTTTCCACCTTTGCTCTATCAATTGTCCCCTTTGCATTTTTCTCTCTTTGTCAAGCAATGCCAACTGGAGACATCATAGTTTTCAAATCACTGCCTTGAATGTGGTCTACTTTTCATTGCTGTTATGAAACCTGACTGCAATCACAGTAAAAATCTTACATATGTTTAAATTATGTTCAAAGAAATACATTTAGATTCCTAGTTAATGTTTATGATTGCTCTGCTTAGCTACAGATGAACACAGGAGTTGTTCAAGATCTGCCATGTGTGTTGCATTTCTTAGCAATATTGTAAGCAAACAGACTACTGATCCAGTTAAAAATTGTAGTCACTCACCTAACTTATTTATTAAAATGATTGTGATCATTTATCATGCTTATCATACTTTATTTTTCAAAACAAGTCAAACCATAACTGAAAGGTACATTATAATTTTTTTTTAACTACCTTACTCGAATTACAAGGAAAAATCTTATTTTACATTTCAAGAAATCAGTTAGATAATAAAAGTAAAAAGCCATTTCTTTTGGTCCAGTATGGTTTCTCATTTTGGACACTACATTAAAACAGCTTTCTTCCTGTTCCTCACAAAATGAAATTACTCTTCTCAGCATGAGGAAGTTTATCAGCAGCTTAAATGCAAAAATTCAGTAGGGGTTGATATTAGTATCACTGAATTTGCATTCCAGCACTTGCAAAATGAATCTCCCGTGACTCTCCATTCTTCCTCCCTTTGCTTTGGCTAATAACAGTCGGAAGGAGAAGAAAAGAGAAAAGTTGTAGTGAGAAGATATGTATATTTAAAACTTACAAGTTTAAATACTAATGCTTATTGCTCATGTCTTAAAAAAACTTGTTATTCTCAGTATAGTAAGTATAAACCAATATTAAGCATCAGTAAAAAACAGAGGAAATTTATGGACAGGCAAATCCACTAAAATTCAATGCTCTTTCAGTGATTAACTGTACTTAAATACTGTTACAATGATAAGAGAAAATGCAGTTGTTGCTGCAGTGGCAGGTGCAAGTCCATTCGAAATGGGGGGGTGAAAGGAGACCTCACCATGCAGCTTCATGCTCACACTGTGTGTTATGGGACACCCCTCCCGGGTGTACCTAAGTGAGAGCTTCCCCTGCTAAATCTGTGTATTACATCCTTTGACACACAGTACTACTTTAAATAGCTTTTTAAAATTTAAAAACAAAGAGGCTTTTGCTTGTTTGTTTGTTTGTTTTACCATTTGCAATCCTGTTACCATGTGGCAAGTTCAAAACCCACAAAAGGAGAAGGCTAATTAACTACAAACATTGAGCAGCTAAGTTGCTGAAGTCTTGGCACAGCAGAATGTAGATGGTAAAAATTCGTAAGTGAATTCATAAAAGAGCAATGCTCTGAGGACTATGAAAGCTCAGAAAGACTATGGCTGCCTCAGGAATCCCCAAGCACACAATTTGGAGCTTAGGAAAGTCATTACAGGCGTTGTTCGTATACTCTTACCTAGGGATCCACCCTTGTTTGCTTTCAGAGGCAAGACATTGAGCTAAAAAATCCCAGTGTATCCATTCATCTCTATCTTCATGTACTTAATCCCTTTCCCTTTGACAGGCGTAAGTGAAAATGGTGTGGATAGTAGGTGACTGTCTGATATTTGGGCAGTATTTCCTCTTCGATGTGTCCTCCTCTCCTGTTTTTCTTAGCATATGCTCGATAAGAAGATACGAGCAGGCACCCTGAAGCTAAGTGTTAGGTTCCAATACGGACTCCAGACTAGAATGTACGACTTGTATACATTGCAAAGGGTGTAAGCGTTGTACATGAGCTCTTAGTAAGGTGGCCTTATTCCTCTAACTTGCGTATGTTAGAATTGACAAGTGAAAAACAACTGGTACGCCGGCCTAATTTTTTTCTATATGCACTGACACTCCAGCAGGGAACGTGTTAAGCAATGGCTTGAGGGAGCGATTTCCTTTTTTCTCATTAGCACATAATGGATTTATTTTGCTTCTGGAAAGCAAGAAAGCAAAAAAGCAACCAAAGACAACTGCTGAGGTAATATGCAGCACCATTTACATTAAGCCTTAAAATATTCGTGCTTTCCTTCCTTCAAAGATTATCACTCTACTAAACCTTTGGATTTGACTTGCTATAAGCAAAATTTAATATTTCTTGGTAGTATTGTACATGATATTGCACAAAGATTTACAGATGCCAATTTGGATATGCTGTCAGTGGAACTCTATACAATGGGATTAAACTACATGTTCCACGCCCCAAGGCTGCCATTTTTAAGAAGCCATGCAAAGGTGGAAGGAAAGACCTTTGAATACCAGAAAGTCACAAACAAGAGACAGGGTGCAAAAGGTTATTGGTTTGTTGTTGTAAACCAAATCTTAATTTTGTATCTGCATTTCAATTAATTCCTTGATATTTTGATGACATTCCTTGAGAAACTATGAAACCCACTTCTGTGATACATTCCGCTTTAGCAAAACTTCACAGCCAGTTGGCCCATATGAAAAAACACTATTAGTTATAAACTTCCGTAAAAGTCATGATTTACGTCATGGAAATTGCTGTTGTTAGAGACATACACTCTTATTCATCATACTGGAAAAACATTCAGTAAACTTCATTTCTATACTGTTGCTAAACAATGTACTGTAGGATTATGCTAATATTAACCTACAAATTACGCAATTTTGTCAACTTGATTCAGCACAATTAGCACCTTGTAAAAATACACAAAACATCAAAGTAGTATAAATAATTATGTATTAGTATATGAGAGCATTAACTTTAATACTTAAGGCCATTCTTACAGATAATAAACCAAGAAAACTTTCTACAATTAAGTTGCTTAAAGAAACAGCTAACACATTTTCAGAGGTTTTAATGTTTTCATTTTATTTCACAGAATTCATGTCTTTTGAGTGCTTAATTTATATTTAATTGACATATCCTCTCTGCATTTGGACTAAAAGTGATGATCTCATTTTAGACACTGCTACATCTAGATCTCGCTCCCAAGTTTTGCCTGTGGGTCCATTCTGGGACAAGACTCAGTTGTACATATCCTAATCACACCCCTGCACCTTTCCTTTCATCCACAAAACAGCAAATGATCAGAAATAAAAAATAAACTGCAACCAAAATAACCATAACAATGCCATCCATCATTACAAAATGTAACTTCTCTCCTCTTCCCAGAAAGTAGGTTCTGCAGCATTACATATAAATTAAAAACATTATAAATTACAATAACATTATAAACATTTTTACATCTTGAATTGTATTGATTGTATTATTGTTCTTGCCCCAGTAGTCTGCAACTCAATTTCCCATCATATAGTTACTGATATCATACTATTCAGTGTTAATCACTGTACCAAAGACAATGACAATTAAATTGGCTATGAAAAAGCAAGATCATGTCAGTCATCGCCGGTTTTTAGACATACAAATTCATTTTTATGAAGCATGAGAGACCAATAAACTTAATAACCATTTACAATTAATAATTATACAAAAACTTCATTGGGTTCTAATGGATGACGTGTCAATAGTGTAAAAAGAAACACTCCATATAATTTATAAAACATACATTCTTCTTCTGCACTAAATAAGGTTATTTACTATGCATATAAATTTGAACTTCAAAATTCCACCTTTTTTGTCCTAAAAGTTTTCCTTCATCAGAACAGAGATGAAATGTTCTGATGAAATGAAATGTATTTTAGAGAACTTTGCCTAGACACCTGGATTGAAAGCAGATAACAACTTTTCCCTAAAGAAAATAAAGAAGTACTTGATTAATTGTGACCTGGGTGAGAGAGTAGCATATTGCAACTCCATTACACAAAAGAAATTATTCATGCAATTGGTAATAAAACTAAAAATTTCATAGCTTGCCAAAGTGAAACTACCAGAAATTGCCATGATAAGAAATCCGCAAACCAAACATTTTACATGAAAAGAACAGTGGCTCAATTTTACAGAAATCCAAACTAGTATTTCTGCCTCCATGTAAAGGATACGCACACGTTTCATCCTCACGATGGGTGACAGCATACACTGCACTTCTAGCCAGGATGCTCCAGCGTGTTATTATTACCCACCCTACAGTAGCATCCATCTGATAAAATGAAATATGGGTGAAAAATCGCATTCACTTCTGACTGACTGTCAGGGCGCTGTGGCCCCCCGCCCCCGGCTCTCCAGGCTCCTTCCTACACCCCAGGGGGTCTGGCCTGCTTAAGGCCAGCTCTGATGTGGCACAGCAGCATGACCTGTCACTGGGCTTTGGGGAGCCCAACTACGTGGTGAGAACTGACTGTGAGAAACCTCATCCGGGGCTTCTACCCAGGGCTTCAGAGCCGTATTTAAGCTCAGACCCTGACCTGGCTTATTCTGTAGGTATGCCCACAGCACACCCTGCTCACTGCACCCGGCCCAGCTCTGCTCCCCACCTCCAGGCATGGTGGGACCACTGGGAGAGGTCCCTGCCTGCAGACCCCTACCCCAGCCTTGCTGCACCTTGACACTCTCAAATATCCCTTCTGCACAGCTCCAGTGCCCTCTTCTACCACCAGAACCTGAAGCCTTAAACAGCCTATGTGCTGCTGTTTAAACAACACACTGCGCAAATATTTCCACTGTCCTTCAAAATCCCAGTACTTGTGAGTACGGGACAGCAGCTGGAAGGTGGGGAAGCCAGCACAGAGGACACAGCCATGTTCTGGCAAGGGGTGTTAGCCTGCCTGGCCTGCCCAGCTGCACCTGCGTCCGACAGACCAAGCTCCCATTAACTGCTGGAGTACATTAGACAGGATCCTGGAGAGAGCCTCTTCCAGCTTGGTTTCATCTGAACTGAATCCAGTGCACTTTTCAGTGTGAGATAGAGCACAGCAAGCAAGTGATCCCAACCCAAATTAAAATACTCGTGGACATATTCTAAGTCAATACCAGTGAAACCCAGCAGCACGTTCTGGCTCCCAGGTTCTGCTGCAGTTTAGATCCATTCTGGGACAAGACTGAATGATAGTGTCTACAGCGTGGACACAGAAACAGGTGCAAGACACAGAATTATAGAGAACTGACAAGTCATATCCAGTTGGAGGAAACCAGCTCTCAGAAATTCCTCAAATTACCATCATAATTCATAAATAAAAAATTCATTTCAGTGAATTCATGGCCCAAAGCATAAGTATGCGTAATGCAATATTGGAAGTATATATTACAGGATATCCCCTCAGTATTCCCCTGTAATTACTACGAAGTGCTTAAATCCTGTAATTTCCAGTGACATAATTCTAGTTCAACCTGTAATAACACATTTTATCCTCCAAAATGGTCCTGTTCAATTCTCTACTTCCACTGCCTATCTCAAAATCCTCCTACAATGGTGCCTTTAGAGCAGAAGGAATAACAGAAAACTGATGATACCAGTTAGTGCTGGCTGATGACTCCCTGAGCCTGAAAGATATTATTTATCCTGCTTAAGGTGTGGCAGATGTGTACAGAAATATAGATACTGGCATAAGAAAATTAGACCTCCTCGTTTCACTGAAAATCATAGTAATACCAGAGTACTTAGCATTATCTTCTTAAAATACTGAAGCCTATATTTGTGGTAGGTATTTTTTACCTTTTAGAGTTTTTCAGTCAGTTAAAAGCCTTTTTAATAAGTGATTTGGTTTATTAAAAGTTTACAATAAAATTTCATTTAAAACACCTTTTCCCTTTCATTTGGAAAATTCATTTGAGACGAGAAACTTAGGTCCAAGTAACAGTTACTAGGCCTTATTGTAGAGTAGCATATAGTAAACAGCTCTATTTTTCTGAAACTAAAATGTTGATGAATCTTACAGAAATTATAGAAATGGGAAAAGCAGAGAAAATTGTATTAATAGAGGAGAGCATGCGTCGTACTGCTGACCAGGAGAAAATATCTGAGTCATAAAGAGCCTGTTCAGATAAAATAGTTTACAGTATCTTCTCCATGTTTAACAAAAATATCTTAAATAATTCTGATACCATTAGTACAACAGAAAAACAAACAAAAACCTCTACTATACACAAAAAGCCTATTTTTGAGTACCATTAAACCTTGATAAGTATTTTTAGAGTGGTGGCATTTGAAAACTTGCTTTCTACTTTTGACTACTGTGAATTATGATCTACTGTAGTTAAATAAAGTATTTGCAATATTCAGGATAAACAGGAAAATTATAATGCATTTTGTGGAAAAGTAGCTGAACGGTATAGGTTACCATAACATTGGCAACTACTACCATCTAAAAGCTCAAAAAATTAAATGGGGTGGTTATGAGGGATTTTATATATATGTATATATACAAAT
>NW_009202147.1:0-23358 GCF_000690835.1 Fulmarus glacialis
GAGGTCTTTTCCAACCTTAATGATTCCATTATTCTATGATTCTAAAGTAATAATAATAATTATAATAGTGCAATATATTTCATACCTTCAGTAATCAAAAATATTCTTCCTGCTTTGAAGGAAAAGTTAATTTTCAAATGTTCATTTAATAGGCTTGTGTGAATTTATTGCCAAATGTCTATTTTTTGCCAAGTAGAATTTAACAACACAGTGTGTATTATTGCCTCATTCTTACTTTAAGAAAATACAAAACCCTATGAAAATAACTATATTTAAAAACACTTAATAAGAACCATCTGTGGAAGTGGACAGTCTATGGAGGGTCTGGAAACTAATCAATGCTATAATTCCTTTTTTTTCATATAAAAAGAAATAAAAATTAAAATTGATCACTGGGTTATGCATTTTATAGAATATTATATACAATTCAAAAAGTATGCAGGCAAAACACTATCTTCCTGTCTATATATTTCCTGACACAACAGGACCTGAATTAATTGGAACAACAAGACACAACCTGTAATTTAAAGGATTTTAAAATAATATTTGTACATGTGTTATTTGTTGTTTTTCTTAAAAACAAAATGACCCGGTACGTTGCTTATTTTTCTTTAAACTGTGTATGGCTGGAGTGACCATACCATTCACAATAGAACCTCTTGAAAGCCACAGCCCGTTGTCCATCCTGACATACATTCTAATGCCCTGCCCACCATGTGAGCAAAGTGCCATTTTAGAACATGTACTTCTGTGTAACATGATGTTAATTGCAGCACCTGGTACATATAAGGAAAAAGGAAAACCTGGGAATAGATTGTGGGTAACTAGAATAGCTCATCTGGTAAACCAGTTGAGAGTCTCAGAAGAGAATATTGTTCCCCAGAGAGAAACATGAGGAAGAGCCAGGTGGATTATATTGACAGACTACAGATTGCCCAAGTGTGCTGTAAGCCATCAGTTCACAGTTGATAGCTAGAAGCTGATAAATAGCAAAAACTCTTTGAAGACTAAAAAATAATCTAAGAAGCATGAAGGAATAGATAGAAATGCAAAGAACATTACCACTGATTAAAAAGTTGACGTACTTTCATATATTTTTTGCATTTGTTGAGATTAATTAAAACATTAATTTGATGAGGACAATTTAGGCAAGTTTACAGAAGGTGTCTGTGTGCCATTAAAAAGAGGAATGTTTAGCTCAGTAGAACTTTTTAGTGTCAAAAAATCTCTCATTGCAGTGAGGCCGTTCCATCATTGCATGCTGAATTTTCTACTTCAGCACTGTGTTCATTTTCAAATTACTTGTTTGAGTTTAACCATGTGAAATACTGGCATACTTTGCTTCAAAGAAATGATGCATTGTGCATAGATCCTACCACATGTTAAGACTTTAATCCTTCTTGCCTGCAGATACACAGTCCTGGAAAGAAGGCTGAATGCTGTGGGTGACTGACAGTGCAATACTCATTTGATACAGTGAACAAAGACAATTTAATCTGATTGTTTTGTTGTTGTTTTATTCCTCTTTTCTGTTTTATTATTCCCCACCTGGCATTCTTATTTTCACAGCATCTTCCACCTGGCAGTATTATAGTAATTATACAGATGTATTGACAGCCAATGGGTGTGGAACACTGGGGAAAAAACACTGGTGTTTTTGATTATGGAGTTCGAGGTGGTTTATAGGGAAAAAAAATTAGTGAATATGAACAGTTGCTAAGTGAAATGATGGAAGGTGTAAGATCCAGGATACATTTTTGCTACCATGAAGGCTTGTTGGTATGTACCACTAGAAAAACAAGAGGGAGATTGGGACATATGATGCAGAAGGTGAGAAGATAAAATGGTATCTCATATAAATTAAAGCATGATTCATATAGAGATTAGTGAATGATATAAGTAGAGAGGAATAAAGGAGCTTGACATTTCATACATTAGTTACATTAGTTACATTAGGTACATTAGTTACATTAGGTACATTAGTTAATGGATTGAGAGATACCGTATGGTGCCACTGTAGAATGAAAGATGGAGATTTCTTGCCCACTGCCTCACGATTATGGTCAAAGCATGTTTGGATTATGCCCTTTCAATAAGACGTTCCATTTAAAATGACTTAGCATGAGTGCTTGCTGTCTGGCTATGATAAGAGATAACCTGACAACTTCTGACATCAATCCTGAAATGGTTTTGTGAGTGTTTGTGTGTGCATAACAAGGAAGCAAAGAGTGTTAGAGGGCAGGAGAATGGCAGAGTTGTGAAACATAGCAAGAGAAATGCAAAGAGTGAGAGAACAAAAGAATAGAAGAGAGGGACAGAAAGCAAGTGAAACAGAAGAAATTCTTTCTTCTTCTGAGAAGTAGAGAAAAGGGACAAAAAACCAACTAAACTCTGCAGGTAACCAGCACTGGTATAGCATTTCACTTTTTAATCAACTTCTTCAACTTAACTTTTTAGTCGGCTTCGGCAACACATGGGGATGAGATAAGAGGTCATGAGGAATAAGAGTGGCAAAGCAGGATTGAATGAAATGAGAAGAAATAAAGGACAAGTTGGCTATGGCTTGTCAACCACATTTCTGATATAGGTGATGAAATTCCTGATTACATTCATGCAATGTTATGGTTTGGCTGACTGGTGTGTTTTGCTGGAGCGTTTTATAAGTACTCATTCAAAGATGAAGATGCCCTGATACTTCTATGGAATTCCCATTAATACTACATTCAGATCATGGACTACTAATCAAAATTAAATCATTTTTCCTGTGTATTTTATTTTCTACCTTTTACAGCTACAACAGAAATTTAGTATTCAAAAATGTTTAATAATAATAAAAAAAAAAGTCTGAAGTTTGGTTCTTGGTCTAATGTAAATACTTAGATAGCCTTATTTGCATAAATAGTGACCTTCAGAGCCTAAATTTATGACAGCACTGACAATTTGGTGCCCACTTGTGGCTATGGAATGGTAATGTTAAACACGAATTTTAATTATTTTTGCCTCAAGTCTTGCTGTTTGGTTTTGGTTTGGTTTGTTTTTTAATGGAATATTAGTACTTTTAATCTTCATAGGTAAATTGTGGAGAGTCTATTTTCATCTCCAGGCAGTGGTTGGCCAAATAACAACATTTCCACAAATATGCACTTAATGTTGACTATGGTTTTGATTTTGATATTCCTGGGCACCTTTTAAGTTCCAAAATATTTGTTAACCTAGTCTTCCTGCCGTGAATATTTTCAGATTTCACTGGCACTGATGTTTTCAGAAAGCCAGTTACTACATTCTACATATATACTTTCAGAAGTCCTTCTAAGTTTACTCTTTTTGAAAATCGTCCAATACAGAAAGAAAAAATGGGACAGTTCCATCTCAAATGTCCTGTCTAATCACAGCTTAATAACAGAATTCACATAGAGAATATGGAGAATTGGTCATGATAATTAAAAAGAGTCTGAAGAAGAAAGGAGAATATTTAAATACAGAAACACATTAGGATGTAGTATTTAGCAGAAACAGAGGTCACATTTACATGGCATTTTTTTTCCCCAAGCGTTAGACATTCAGCTGTACTAAAAGAAATGGTCAAAACATAGCTGGGGTTACAAGATGGAAGTTTCTTAAGCCAGAAATTCAGGGTACTGATTCTCATTGCTGCGTAGACCTGTTCTCCAGTTTCACTTGTACTGTCTCTAGCACCTTCTTTAAAATAGATCATTTGCTTGTAAACAATACCTCTGTGGTATGAAATGGACAAATACATGCTACAAGTGCTGTTCAGGTTGGTGGGTATAGTATCCTATTCTTTGGAGAGGACTGGGTCTCAGTCACCAGAAACAGTTGAGCTGTGCCAAACCTAATTCAGTCTCCACGACTGAAGACGATGGTGGCATGTGAGCGAGGCAGAAAGAGCTATAAACCCATCAGTCTAAAAACTGAATCTTTACCAATTGAAACCGAAGTTTTCTAATTAAAAAAAAAAATTACTATCCAGAAGCAACTGCCCAGGAAATTCAAGAACATATGTCAGTAGCGGATGTTTTCTTATCTTCTGTGAACAGCACCTGCTGAAAAAAAAAGAAAAAAAAAAAATTATCAATGGCAATTAGAGTGATTCTGACCATTATTTCCAGAACAACATCCTTTCCTTTAAGTAATACTGGAAACTTAATTTCTTACTTTATCAAAATTATTTGTCACTAGTACAGAGCTGATCTCACTTTGCAAATCCACTTCTCAGACAGTTTGCAGGTTTGATGTGTTCTGAGTGCAGATTATACAATCAAATAAACTAATTTAAATTTTAAATGTACTTCTTGCTTATTATAATTTTCTCCATGTTAGTAGTACCATATTTACTAGTGGCTGGTATACCAGAGGCAGCTATGAACATATTTATTACTTTTCCTTAGTAAGGAGGAGAATGGTCTCTTTTCTCTTTTTTTCTTTTTCTTATGGTACATATATACAAATTTCAGCTTTAAGTGCATGATGAGATTAAATAAATTATGGGCAATCTTACATAATTCTTCTATGCTGAAAGAGCTTGTAAGGATAAAGCATATTTTAAAGAATATTTATTTACATTATCAATGTAAGTTTATGAAACAAGAACAGTAGATAAATCATATTTTACTGAATGCTGATAAACCATTATAAACTTTGCTATCTCGCTCCAGTGTAGCAAGCCTGACATCAGCTATGCAGTTTCTTATTCTTAATGAATTTGGGAAAATACATTACAGAAAAGATGACATGGTCTGTCATTATGAAATGAGCATATGTGACCAGGAGTTGTAATAACAATGTTAAGGTCAGGCAGGAATTTTCACTTCAGTACAACTCGTAAGAAATCTTACATATATTCCAGATATGCAATTTCTTGTCCTTGCTGTGATGAATATAACATTTAACTGAGGAAATATTAGAGTGTTTAAATCTCTCTCTGAGTTGTAGTCTTCCCATAAAATAGAGTGGGGTGGGGTTGGTTGTGGAGTAGGAGAGGAAGACTGGGAATAAGTGAGCTGAAACGCTGGTGGATGTAGCCTCTGAGTTTTATTCCAGTAGACTGTGTTAGAAACAATATATGAAAAATTTGTTGACATTTTTTAAATGCTGCTGAATTCAAGGAGTTGTCATCTGGATGACACCAGTCCATTCACTTTTGTCAATTATGAGAAATGAACCAAAACCGTAGTGTTGACCCAGTGCTCTTTCTACTACCTTTTACTAAACAGAATGAGTCAAATCATGCCAAGAATATTTGCTTTTCCACTTAACTGTAGAATGGCTTTTTTTTTTTCCTGAGTTTTGGTGTTTCAAACAGTCCTGGGAACACTCTCATCACCAAAGGCAAGTATGACAAAGACAATGGTACTTGTAGAGAGCCTCAGAGTGAATTTCTATTATGTCAAATAGCTCTATGCTTTTTTGCACATTTTTTTAGGGAAGATTTTTTTTTTTCCAAATGGCAGCTGCAGTAAGAACTCAAAAAATGATGTATTGTGTGTGACAGCCTTTATATAATAATTTATCCTTCATGGCAGGAAGGAATTCCACAAGTGCCACCACTTATTATAATTGTCACAGTTCATAGAGCTTACAGTTGGAGGGACCTTCTGGGTCATTTGGTGCAAGACTCAACCTATGTATTAGATTTCCTCATGTAATATCTACCATCTCTTTGAGCACATTCAATGGAGTTTTAGTGACTTCCTTGTTGCTGACTGCATTAACCCACTGTTACCTAACTTGAATTTTTTTTGTCAAGCTACTATTTTTTGGCATGATTCCAAATTAAATCTTCCAGTTTCCTGAGCAATCTCTCTTTTTTTTAAAAAAAAAAAAAATTAAGTATTTATGGTGAAATAAATGAGCACGAATCTATGCTTCCTAAGACAAATATTAAGCCTAGCTGAACATAATCAGGTAACTTCATAGTAAATGGTATTGTAGAGCCATTTGACACTGTAGCTTCTTGAAATTCAATATGTTGTCTATTAATTTCATTGGCAGTATCTGTGAAGACAACGTCAGTTTGCAACAAACACAAGTTTCATCAAGTTCTATAACTGGCATAAGATAAAAGAGGCCAGAGAGTCTTGCCTAGTAACCTGGAATTCACAGTGAAAGTTACTTCCACGCTGGAGAACTGGTGCTCAGAAAAACTTTAAAAATTTTGTTTGGAAGGGCCTTTGTTTGACAGTAGATGAGAAACAGCCTGGAGGTCTGACAACCCCTCAGGTTTTCCCAGATTTAAAATCCATTGTGCCAAGATCTTCTAAGGCAAACAGCTGTTGAATTGACCGGTTCACCATGATATTTCCTCAGTGCTTAACTTTGATGTCTTTTCTTCCTATCTCTTTTCCAAGCTTTTTCTACAGTTACATTTTCTGGAGTGTACAATGTTAGCCTTTCTTAATTTTTACATCCTTTTTAATTCATTGATGTTCTTTTGTGAAAGAAAATTTGATGTGCGTGTACTACTGTGTTAATATTGTGTAAGAAATTATTACATCCCTTGTTTTACAGAGTTTAAGGCTGAAGTGCTTTCATTGCAAGTTTTGAACCTCCTGCAGACTGCCAAGGAAGGATCCATACTTCTTAAATCTGCTCCCTCTGATCTGTTGTCTGATTTCTCTTGTATCTGTTCAAGGTAGCAGGAGTTATTTAGTCTAGCTTTTGACCGATTTAACACTTGCCATATGGAGTGTTTTGAGTTGTTGGGTTTTGTCTTCCTTTCTTTCTTTCTTTTTTTTTTTTTTGTTATGTAGTTTATTTATAGCAGAATTTTCTGCTATATTAATTTGCAGATATTTCATCATTTTGCAATTTACCTTTACTCAGTGTAAATCACACTTGTACCTTGACACAAGGCAAGAGATTTCTGAAGGGAGATCTCTCCAAATTTCATCACTTCATGGGACATATTTTCTACAGAGAAAATACAAGGATTTTTCACAGTTACTGGAGATTCTGAAGAATATTATTTGTCAACGTAAAATCCTACCTTGGGATGGGAAGTTCCACTCAGTGGGGAACTGATGAAGATTTCCTTTGTAGTCCACCTTTGATGGACAAATCACCAGCCAGGCAGGCACTTTTTTCCCTAATTGCTTACATGAGGGGTTTCAATTACAGATCACCGGGCTGGACTCCAATTAGGAGACCAAATTTTGGAGAAGATACTACCATATTTTAACTCCTTTAACAGAGATAAAAAGTGGTGTGTGGCTAGTGTTATGCTCCTGTGACCCTCTGAGGGATAGCTGAGTCCTCTCCAAAGCATGGGTTTGTTACTGTTTCAAAACAAACCTAAAACTGTCTAAACTGGGAGGTATAGTTTCCTAACTTTGTTTTGGGAAATGGCTGATCTAGTTTTGCTGACATTGAAAAAAGTTCAGCCTTAGGCAGACAGTCAACATGTACAATTTTAACCCGAACAGCTGAAGTCTGATCAAGATATGTAAACCAGGATATTTTAATGAAAGCATTAGACAGCCTTAATTATATTAGATTATGCTCCCTATGAACAAGAATTAATCCACTGGTTACTGCTGGCTATGCTGTGACATCTATGCTATCAATATAAACATTTGCTCTGGCAGAATCTCCTTGAAGAATCCATCAATAACTCAATAGCAGAATGCCCCAGTAAGTAAGATATTTTAAACATGATTTCAAAGTAGATGATATCCCTTTAGAAAAGCCACTGCAAGAAATTCTACGGGAAAACGATACGTTAACATAAGGAAAAACAAATGGCTCTTGATTGATCCTTAACATTTCTGTCATAAAAGAGCTGATTTAATTAATGTACTTTATTAAATGAAGTGAAATACAGCTGGGTTAGTATACTGAGACAGCACTAGGAAGATGTGCACTGCATAAGCACAAAGTTTTAAGGATCGAGGTTAGATTATCTTTCTGCCAAGATAATATATCAGTGATCAAAGTTGACATTGACAGCTATGGGAAAGAGATAACATACTTAGACATCTTACAGCGAAAGATGTGAGCAAAAGACTCCTCTGACTCCCCTGGCTGCCAGTTTCTGCTGAAGGGCATTTAAAGTCTTTTCCCCTGTTGTTAGCCTTGCTGGTGGAAATGAATTCCAAACACGGACTCTGTGGTCTTTCTCCCCCCTTCCCAGAACTGTAAAGGAATGCTTCATTCAGTCTTCACATTCATTGTACATTTGTTTGAAAATCAGCCGAAGTACTAATTTACTATCAAGTGTAAATCCCACAGGATTTCTTTGGTTAGATTGGCCGTATATTGAGTTTGAAAGTAGGAAATTAGGCTGGAGAAAATCAGGCACACAAATACAGATTAGTCTCCCTGCAATACCTTTCTGCAATATCAGAGCAGAAAGTGGTAACTGTACTTTTGAGAAACAGTTACATATGAGGTTGCCACTCAGCATCCTCAGAAAAAGTTGTATGATAGATTATACATATTATACATTTATTATGAATATACATGTCTGTTTCACAGCTTTAAAAAATGTTATCATGGCTATATACTCTTCTTAAAATGAAAAAAAAAAAAAAAATTAAAATACTAAGATAATCCTTTCCCTCTTTGTGAAAGTAGAGGGAAATGCATTTTACCCCACTGTGAGAAAACCATTTAAATGTCACATATGCAAGTGTTTAATTTGGGGACATTTTTATGCATGAGTCTTATTTAAGATGCAACCATGAAAAATGGATAGCAAAAATATATGTCTCTGTGTGTTCGTGTATGTCTGCAAATGTGTGTGTATTTGTGTATTGATGTTCAAATAAATAAATAACATATTCTGGGTTTTATTTTTAATGCACACATGGGAACCTCAAGTGAGAAGTGAAGTTCAGGACAAGATTAACAAGGTATTAAACAGTGTAAAGACTTGTTTGCTGATGGAAAGGGAGTTAAGGGCATATTTCCTGTAGAGAGGGGAATGAGGTGTGGAAAGATAACGAAAAGGTAAGTACCATATATAGCAGTGGAAGTGAAGTCTACGTCTTAAGCAGTAGTCTGAAAAGGTACAAGGAAGTAGAGATGACATGGGAGACCAAAGCACAGATTTACTCTAATTCCAACCAGGGTTTCAGACCAAGTCTCTGTTTACTTGGGCAAATTCCCTCTCCCCTGGATTGCTGACTTTCTTCAGAGAGAAATCCTTTAACCTTTGCTATCAAGTGATCCCCAATTGAAGGCCCTGAGCAAGAGAAAGAGGGTTAGTAGGTCTTTAGCTTAATTTTTGGGATGGTGACTTAGGAGTGAAAACCACTATAGCCAAAGATCCTGATCAAGATTATAGTCGTATTTTACATAGAACAGTGCAACTCTGAGAGTACATACTAGAAGTATCCACACCAGAATAGCTTAGTGTATGGTGGGCACTCTTGGGAGATAGTGCTCTAAATCATTTATCAGTTAGAAGATGTCAAACACCACTTGTATTTCATAACTCTGTGCATTCAAAAAACTATCTTGCAGCTGAAGCTGCAATCAAATTCAGATCACATTTATGGATAGGAAATCAGAAGAGTGTTTTTCAAGAACTGCCAAACACATATAAATAAAAATATGATGTGGCTTCTTGTTCCAAAGGAAAAAAAAGCCAAAACCAAAAAAACAAACACAGAGAAGACTGAATGCCACTGCCTTCCGGTCACAGATTTAGTTAGGCCTGTGGAGAGAGTCAGAGCTGTCATGTGAGATCTTCAGACTACTCCCTGGCTTGAGAAAGAAGTAGTCAGATGATTTTTTCTTGAGAGAATGGCATCCAAAAGAGGATTTAACAATGTTAAACAACGGGGAACATTACAAGTGAAGCTAGAAAGTATAGATACCTAGAAAGTATAGTTACCAAATGTAACATTTGCCATGGGGATGTAAGTAGGTGCTTTTTAACATTTGCTTGTTTGAATATACAATTGTCTTTTGGTACACAGGTAGATCTCAGATACATTACTCACAATTCCCCTGCAGATATGCAGATGGAGAGCCTAGAAAAGCAGTCTAATGCCACCCGTCCTTACTTACTGAGGCAATGGCTTATCTCAGTGCAGAAGTTCCCCATCACAGTGGAGATCTTGTTCCTTACGGGTTTCACTGTGTGGTCTGAGGTACAGGGCTGGCAGGAGCTCTGCAGATCCATCAAGGCAGGGATTCAGTACAAGGTGTATCTGTAGGGAAGATTCACCTCTATATGCTTCTTTCTTAAATAAAGAAGGTCTGGGCTTTTGGTAGTGTTAGAAAAAGAACGCAATGCTCTTAGCTGCAGTCAGGTTTGCTTTGCCCCACAAGAGTCCCTCTGTCAGCTCATACGTGACATATAACATGGATGCAGGGACCCTGCAAAGTTTAACTTGTTGGACCCCTTCAATTCAAGGCTGTCTACTCCTTTGTGTTCCTCTGCCCTCAAAGGCAGCGTTATCAGAAATGCATTCATGAGAGCTTTTCTCACATCTGTGGCAGAGGCACTAAGATGCAGTTAGAAGCCCTGGGGAGGTTGGTTTCAATGCTCAGCTGCGTGCTAATGTTGTCTCTGTTAAGTTTTGGGATTCAGCATTTTGCTGCCACTGACATAGTGTGCAAAAGATGGCAAACCACTGAAAAAGGGTAATAATTAGCCCTCCTATAGCAAACTTCTGCTAGTCCTTGTGTCATGGGAAGCCTGTATATTTTTACAGTGAGAAGATATGTCATACTGCCTCCAAGAACATACTTCAGTCCTGTTATTTCAAAATGAGTGCCTTTGCTTTTTTGCACCATCAGCTTTTCAGCTTTCTCCAGCTGAGGAATCTGATACTGCAGACTGAAGATGGCTGTATTGTCAAAATATAGGTCTTGTAGACTGGAGTGATGAGGAACAAATGAGACCTTTATATCCCAGCAAAAGTTACAATAGAGATTTATATTTCCCAGAGAAAATTTTTATTTTCATAGCTCTTTTCAGGTTTGGTATAGGCACAGTCATCTCAGACATTCCTTACAGATGAGTCAAGATAGCTGTCCCCGTGGTCAGCTCCCCAGGAGGCCAGGTGTGTTCCTGTGAGTCTGACGGGTGTTATCCCCATCTGTCTGAGCATCTTACCATTTGCTCTTGACTAGCGCAAATCATCAAAACTCTGCCCTGTTCAAGGTTTTGGTTTCTTAAGTATTCGGTTGGACAGGAACAAAGAATTTCAGTGTCCAGTGTGTTCAGTTCTGATTCCCACTTCGCAGTCCCTTCTCTCATGCTGTTTTCCTTATGATTTCTGAGCTCCCAAGCATAAGCCTACCATTAGACGATGTTCTTAGCTTTGTCCTTTGGTTATTGTTTCCTTTGGCTAGTACAGCATACATTTTCTGACCTCAGTCTGGCCTTAACAGGTATGACTTCTGGGTATGACTTCTCATGTCTTGATCAAGAGCCTCAGTCACTGCCAATACCCTTAGCAATGAGACTGGAGAGCAATTGGGAACTTTTGAATTAATTTGTTTCAGAGTTTTATGAAGATGTGAAAACATAACAAAACGTATCTCCAGGCCATGATGTCAATGCAAAGATAAAGGTTATTCCCATACCTTTAATTTATAAAGTTGCCCAAGAAATCACACCTATTTTAATGTAAATCATTACATTTACACTAAGCCATCAACCTCTGATTTAAAGAGCAGACAACTGCAATGAGATATATGTAACATAATCCATATAAAAAGCAGAGGTAAAGACAGCAAATGAATTATGTTTTCAGAGCAGTTCAGCAGCATCTGGGAAGTCTTTCCTCATGTTTCATTAATCTTGCAGAAACTGCTTACTGTCCTGATGTGTGGCCTTTATGCAAGAAAGAAACAGGATGCTGTAAGAAGAGTTCTATCATTATTATACTTCTGAACTACTGAGATCTCTGCAGGATTTTATCATCTTGCTAAGATTGAAGCTGGCAGTGTAAAGACGTTTTACAAATATTAGTTTAGCAAATGCTTTATGGAGTTGAAGTTCAATGTCAATGTGCACAGTTAGCTGTAAATAACCTCTCTAAAAAAAAGTTCAGGAACTTTCAATATAAAGGAAATTGGCATTTTTTAGTCTGCAGAAGTGCATGGAACATTGAGATTTGCAATACCAGTCTTCCATATGGGTTTAATAGTTTCTAGTTGGTTTTGCTCCATGTGGTCAGTTTTTTTTAAGTTAAAAATCTGAGAGGGGGAAAAAAAGTAAAATCTAATTTGCTAGACAGTAATACATGGGTGTCTCGAATGGAGTGATGATGTAAAGTTTTATTTGTTTTATTATTACAGGAAGAAATTAAAAAAAACACTCTGCAAAAAAGTCAATCTTAATTAGTTGGTCTTAATTTTACAGAGGTCACTTTATTTGTCTCTTTTTTTCATGAGTTTCACATTAACTTTGAATACAGACATTCATTGAAATAATTCTGACTTCTAGTATTTTCTGTGACTTCGTGTAGAACTTTCATGTAAGTCGTTATGAATTTACAAAAGTTTTATTAACTCTTGCTCTGCTCATCTATAGTATGAGGAAAGAAAACTCTTAAACATTTTAACCCATCTGTACTATAAAATTTCTATTTCTTGAGGATCAAAGCTAATAGAAGCTAAATGCTTCTATTATATTTAAAATTATTATTTCACAGGTTCAAAAATATTATTTCACAGGATAATTTTAAAAAATAACTTTTAACTAGATGTGTGAAAGAGATAAAACCTTTTACTCTTCTTCAGTCTCAGAATTTAGTTCTATAATCTTGCAACTCCTTCATTAGTAGATATTAATTTAGACATTTATTTATAAAAATAAAATCTCCTACAACTATGAACCTTACATGACAAAATTGTGTGTTTTACTGGCTTATCTGTATGTCTTGTTTACCCCCTCTATATTTTTAGAAGATGTGCCTGTCACAGTAAGTCATAAATTAAAAATATCCTTTGCTGTTGCAGGTTCAAACATCTCAACTCTAGAGTGTGGTTAGTAGAAGTGCAACTCATCAATTTATGTGTGTGCAATCTGCACGTACAAAACTCAGTTTATGAAGGCCCAAAATAAGAATGCTGCCCATCAGTTGTGCCACTGACATAAAACTGCAGCATTAATTGTGGAAGCTATTTTGAAATTGTATCGCCACTGTACTGCATGCAAACAGGAGTGTCGTGCTACTGAATGATTTATTACAGCTTCAAGGGTAGTGTATGCTGCAATGGACTTTTGCACAGGTTGGAGGCGATCTCTTATGAACGCACAGCCTAGGAAAAGTAGTCTTTGGTGAGGGATGGGATAGGCCACTAGGTGACACTACTACACCGTAGATGAGCAAGTCGAACATTATTTATCCAGCAGGTAAAAAAATATGCCTGAATAGTAGCTTTTCCTACAGTTGATAAAATTATCAATTAGACCTGTTTTTAAACGTAAAGATTGTTATTCTTATTTTTTTAAGGTTCAAACCACGTAATCTATGTGGGGAATATTCAGATTAAAAAACAAGAAAAAAGACAAAACAACACTTTGTCTGGCCTTACTTTATTGCTCAGTTATTACCTCTGTTCACCACTATTAAGATAAATGGGCAGATGGGAATCACAAAGTTTGAACTTGGTGTTATCAACTCAGTCTTTTATTCTGAGTTATTTTCTGGTGTTTGTTTGAAGCATTAAGCCACGGTGGTTTTTATGGAGGCACTACAGACAAACTAAAATTTAAAGAAAGATAGTAAAATTTGCAGGATAATATAAATCACATATGTTTTTCTTACTATTATCACTATTGCTGATGAAAATTTCAAGGTAATAAATCAGCGTTTCTAATTTTTTTTTTTTTTTTTTTTTTTAGATACTATATTACTATCGAGTATAACACTAAGTATGAATGCATCCTGTCTGTAAAACATATCTTAAGTAATCTTGGACCCTATCTGTACATACATAAAACCATAATCTAGCTAAGCCAAAAGAACTGAAAAACAGTACATGCCATAAAAACAGTACATATCATGCTAATGAAAGCCAAGGATGTTTTCCACAATTTTAATTTTATTTTAAAATGTACTTTGGAAATGAATGAGTCACATACTGTCAGAAGAAGTGATAACTGAGCTCAGGTTCATGTGAAAGGCCCCCCAGAATAGATACAATTATAAATGATAAAATAACCTTGACAGTGGTTCAGTCCAATTTGTTCCACAGCAGTTATTATTGTTAGCAGGTTTTTTTTTTTTTCTCTCTTCTTGTTTTTTTTTCCTTTAACCCTTTTGATTTTCTTAGTGGGCTTTTCCCAGAAGAATTTGAGGCTAACAATTTTTGATGGATGATAGCAACTTCATTTTCCAACAGCCACATTCTTCATGTAAGAACAACATGCTTTGTTTAAGGAGGTTGAAGTGCAAATGAAGAAGTGCTATTCCCAGGCAATGCTAAGCCTGCAACTCTAAACTGTAATATTGAACTGTCCTCAGTACAGTGTAGACAGAAATCCTATTTTGTTTTTAAACTGAAAGTTTTGCATCCATTAACTACATGGTTCATAATTAGTGTTTGGGCCAAACAAAGAGTCAATATGATGTCATGTCTAGACAACATGTAAATTAATATGAAAGCAATTGAGTTACAAATTCTATACTAATACAAATTAATCTGAATTAAGTTTAATCCACAGTTATTAACTGATTAAATGTGGCTGTTGGTAACTACAGGGTGCTGACTTCCATCTGTGATTATTAGGGGCACAGCTTAATAACTGATTCTGCACTGAAAAATATTTAAAGCAAATGTCATATACAGTGACTCTTCATGCTTGTTCACTGAATGAAACATCTAAGAATGGAAATCATAAATCTACATTTTAAAAATATGTAGAAAGTCTATCTTGATTTTCGTAATTAACTTCTGGTTAGAGCCTGCTTAGTCTTACTCTGTTGACTCTGACTGGCTTCATGTTTCCTCCTTTGAGAAGTGCATATCTCTGTAGGTGAAATTATAGGCCATTGTGAAAAGTAATACAGATTTCTAATATTTCCATTATTATGGAAATATGTGAAACCTGTTGCCAGAAATAAGCAGGTATGTGTCTAACATAATCCCATGCCGCCAAAACTGCTTACATTTCAGAGCTGGATATTCACTAATGTAAACAACACAGTGACAGACTTGTCCACTAAAATTACAAAAATGTTGATGGGAGTGGACAGAGCAAGGACCAGAGTAAATTCTGTGTAGATTTATGAAATAATTTGTTAGGGAAAAAAATATGTTTTCCTTTCAGGCCATACATATTGCATTTAAATTTTTTCATATTCCTTGTCGATTTTCAGGACTGGTAATAGGTAAAATTAATGTTTAAAAAGATATAATAGAGATGGAAATTGCCTCACTACAGAAAGCTGCAGTGTCTGTGATTTATCAACAAAGCAAAACTGCAAACAATTACTGGCTGATATTTTCTGTGAGATTTTTTGGTTTGTTTTGTGGATTTTGTTTTCTATTTTTACCAAAAAACAGCTAAAAAGGTTAGGGAAAGTATTTTATCTCTTCTTTCTTTGTGACTGAACAACTAGTTCATCAGAAAATTGTCTCAAAGCTTTGGAATCTATTATGAATCTATCATATAGTGTATATATAGCTGATAATTACAAACTATGCGATATCAAAACCAGGGTCATTCTCTTCTATGGACTCTTTTATAGACATCCTACTCATTGCCATAATAACTGAAGCTGTCATGACAGTGGTCTGTGCCTAGCATGAAGCCCTAAACAATTCTGACAAGCTGCAGCTCATTAAGGGACAGTCATTTTGTTGAAATGTCTATCAGCTCTCAGGGATGTACCAAGTTGAATAGACCCAAAACAATAGCTCCATTTGTTAGAGCAGTAGCTTCTCTAATACATGATGAGACAATCAAGCCAAGCTGCCTTCAGCACAAAGACATAATTAATCAAATGGACAAATGGTTCAAAAATTGCTTTAGTATATTCTGTAGTGGACAGGGGTTTCCATGGAAACATTGGCGTTTGTATCACAGTTAATGACCATTCTGTACAATGAAGTTCAAAAAAGATAGCCATGGAGGGAAAAAAAAAATTTCCAAATAAATAAATAAATAAATAGGGAGCAAGTGACAGGTAAAAGGAAGAGTTTGAGAGTGTAACTCTGGCGTGACAGAGAAATTAATGACTGTATTTTCATATATTTATAGAATGCAAGCCTCAAACAGGCCATCATGGTCATCCTGTTTTGACCTCCTGCATAACATGGGCCAAGGGGCTTCACCCAGTAAGCTTCACATCAAGCCTATAACTTCATCTGGAGCTAGAGCATGTGATTTAGAAAGACATGTAGCTTTAAGTAAAGTATTGCAGTTGAACAGTTTATCATGTTCCTGCTTAAATTATTCCAATTGTTAATTATGCTAACCGTGAAGAATTTGCACCTTATTTTGTATTTTGCTTCTGTCTACCTAACTTTGCCTTCCAATCAGTGCCTCTTCTTATGCTTTTCTGAGAGATTCTGCCATATAAAATCTGTTTCTTCTTCACCTGTTTCTGTTACAATCGACTCAATCTTAGCACTCGCAGTACAAGACGTATTTTCCAGGCTGTCACAACATTTTGCTAGCTCCTTCTGGAACCTTTGCTAATTTGGAGCCATTATTTGAGGAGCTCATTCTTTCAGTCTGGCTAATGCTTCCTACATAGAGATAACATTACTTTCTATATAATACTCAATGTTTGTTAATGTGGTAGAGAAAAAAGACAAAAATTTTTTGTCTCATTGCCTAATGATCAAGTATATGGCCTTCCTTCCTTCCTTCCCTTCCTTCCTTCCTTCCCTTCTTTTCTTTCTTTTCTTTCTTTTCTTTTTCTTCCTTTCTTCCTTTCTTCCTTTCTTTCTTTTTCTTTCTCTTTACTCCTTATAGCCAAATGTAATATAAAGTTATTTAGGAAAAGATAGAACTGTTTTAAGAGGAGACAGAGATTGTAACAATAAGACCAAGCAGACTTATTAAAAGATCGATCAAATGAAAGATAAGAAGAAGAGTGCATGACCTTGTTCTAAAACAGGTCTAAGTCAAGGGACTGAACTAGCTGATTTTTTATGATTCTCAGGTTACCTAGTCTACTATAAAAATACATACATTTTGTTCTGGGAATGCTGAAGTGAATTTCTTCAATATTTGAAAAATATATTTTGATCTGAAGCTGATTATTCCTTATTAATATCAGTTTTCTCAAATGCACAATTTTCTATAAATTCTCATGGGAGCATATTTTTAATCAAGTACCTGGCATTATAAATGTAATTGTTTATTTACACAGGACATTCTTCCTATCTGTAACTTGTTTTCCAGTTTTTCTGTGATGCGACTAAGTATTTAGCTGTATATTTGAATGAATTTGCCACAGTCTGTGTAACCATTATTTCATAACAGGAGCACTGATCTTGGAAGTCGTCTATAGTTTCTATGTATTTATTATGACTGGCCTTTCCACACAGTATTCTTAAAATAATTGTTATGATAATACAAAAGTCTTTTGGACTTTCTTTCAGTTCAGGATTTTGGAGCTCCCTTGTATCATTCGTGAAAGAAGACTTTGCTGTAGTTTTTGGCATTTTTATTATGCATATCTGTTTTCTGATGCTCAAAGATACTTGGGAGTACATCCTGATCCATAGCTGTCCTGAACCACACAGGAATCTCCTTGTTTCTTTTTGAAATTGTAGACAAAGTAAATAATCTTTAAGGCTATCCTGAAACCTGAGAATGGATACACAGGTAGCACAGAGAGGCATCTAATAACAAGGTCTGGTAATTTATGTGCATGCCCCAGCCTGCTGTTGGGGGGCTCTGACTCTGTCCAAGGAGACAGGTTTGGAAACCTCTGTGACAATGTTGGAAGAGAGCTTTTAAATGATGGATTTGTGGTGGCAATCTTCTCCGGACTTTTAAAGGAAGCAGTCAAACAGTGCTCAGACTCACAAAAAAAGTGAGTTTTGCTATGTCCCTGGATGGTGGGTTGCTGCAGCATCCTCTGCCCAGGTTCTCTCTGGCATTTTTGTCCAGCAAAATCAGGATCTGTAAGATGTCTCTTGGATGTCGTTCACACGAGCTCTCTGCCACTGCAGGTTGCTGCGTGAGCCCAGATCACTGAACAACTGCAGGTCTGTTATCAACTCGGTACTGACCTGACCGGCAACAGCATCTGCCAGGCAGAGGTGCAACCACCGCTGCTCCAGAAAAAGAAATCCTATAGAACCAGGCAGATTGTGAGTGCCTTTTGTGCTTATCAATAGTTCAGTGCCGTGAGATATAGTAAATGCTTTAAGAGATTAAAAATATAAAAGTTAATTACAGTAGACCAACAAATTTCTAAAATAAAAAAAAAAAAAATGAAGGCATAGTCTTGTAGGAAAAGAATATACAGGTTGAGTTCCTACTGATTGAAAGAGATTGTTACTGACAGACAAACTGCAGTCCTGGTAAGAAACATCATGGTTCTTCAGAGTAGGTTTTGGATTAACCATTTGAGTTTAGTGAATAAAGATAAAGCCTAGAACTTGCAAGTGCTCCTCAGTGCAGCAACAGACATGCCGTATCAAATGAAGCAACACATTGCTATACTTGCCTGGACAAATCCTGAAGCCTTTTACAAATAAAGATGCCCGTTTTCACTCTATGCTCTTTACCTGAATGTACACCTGAGTATTTAATTGACAGTGTTTTGGGTTTTTTTTCTCATCTGGTTCTTTCTACAGTTATATAGGTATATGTTTGACTTAGCAATCTACAACCTTTCTAAATACATTTTTTGCAGTGCTCAATATACTTCAGTGATTTCTTCTTACTAATGGAGTGCCACAGTGAAAATTACAACAGCAAATCCTTCTGTGATGACAAAAGCCTAGTCTTATGCATATCAAGATTTTCTGTCACATAACTAAAACTTAACAATTTTTCCTGCTCATCGTGCTTTACAAAACCTCCTATAAGACCTGATTCCACCTGCTTTTTGTAATAATTAAAAAACCCAAACAAAATAAAACAAAACAAAACCCCCAAAACTGTTCAGGTTCTTTCTTTGCAGAAAGTCACTGAAAGTAAATTATCTGGAGCTCTATGTGTTGCTGTGTTTTTACAATAAAACTCTAAAAGTTTTTTATTTAACTCTATTTATATTCTACACTTTCCTGGAATGTTATTTTTATCTGTTTTTTCTTTTTCTTTCCTTTGGTAAAAATAGTATGTTGCTCTAACTACTTGGGATCAGCAAACTCTGCCTACATATTTGTCTTACAGCTACCTTTCACATTGTCACCTTAGAAATCTGTATTTAGCATACTTTATTAATGTCAGCTATTATAATTTCAACGTTCATGATCTTTATACTTCTTGAACTTCATGTGTGACCAGGTTACGCTTATGCTTTAGGAGATATGAAACTTTCACCTTCATCCATTATCGCTTTGACTGGATTTCTATTCATTTCAGAAGCTAATTTAAAATTGCTCTCCTGCTTCAAAACAATGAATTTATTGTATCCTTCTATAATTTCCTGACTTACTCTTTTTCCATTTCTCTCCATTCTTCGTCTTGGTTCTCTGTTTTGTATTTTCCCTGTCACTCTCCACAGCTAATTGTCACCTTTTACATGTGCCACGTCATTCAGAATAATCTTTTTTTCATCCTTCTTTTTTAAACATTGTCTTCCGGTAACACTTTGCTACTCATTTTTTTTGACCACTTGTTTCTCGGAAACACAGAAGTCAAAACTGTTAAGGCCTTATCCTACTAACGTAGGATAAGTCATTAGTCACTGTTAATGTAAAGTCACTGTTAATGACTAACCCTACTAATGACTCCAAAACACACTCATGACTGTGTTACTCCTGGGCATCTGTAAGGATTAATACTTCTAATAAACCTGATCTTGAAAAATGATAGCTTTGTTGTAGGGTAGCAGGGGTGAGGGGGTAAAGAAACTGGGAGTGAGGAAAGGGGGAAGACTGAGAGAGACAGAAAGAAAAAAAAAGATCACTTCAAGCATATTCTCTTTTTTAGCATATGATTGAGATGAAACTATTTCAGCAGCTCCTATTTGCTTTGTTGGAATGACATTTTTATATTACTACCCCAGAATAACAGATTGCTGTACATCCTAGCACATTACTGTTGTCACTGTCCTCTCACTATTTCATTGAAGCTTTCAGTTCAAACCCAAAGTTTTTCTGTGGTGTCTTTTCAATAATGGCTATTAAAGCATTTTCAGAAAGAAATATTCTAAAATTTTATTTATTGCACAACATGCAATAAATTTTGTATGATAATAACACACTGGAAACAAAAAAATTGAATTCTGTGTTTCTCGTAGTTTTCTACTTCTTCTACCTGTATATATGAACAGACACACACCTACATGTGTTGGTACCATCCAGAGATTCAAAGAGTTTCCACATGTTAGAAAAATATCTGCTGAAAACCACTGTAAATGAAAAGGAGAACATAATGTGTGAGCTTGGGAATATTTCTCCAGTAATAAGGAAATGTCAGCATCTAAATATTTTTCAGTCAATTTATGGACTAGGAAAGGCAATATCAACTGCACTGGCACTTTCAGCTTTTCCCCTGTAGCTCTACCAACGTAGGCATATCATTGGACTATACTTTCAGTGTATTATTCAGGGCCATAATATAAAAACAGTCAACCGACTTCTTTTTGCATATTGGTGCTGATGACACTCAAATCTCTTAAGCAGATGCTAATCCTGTATTTGATCATATTGGAATGAACACTGGGTACTGCTGAATAAAGCAATGCATTTACTTACATAATTTGGTTGTTAGGACTAAAGCAAATGGGAGTGCTTTAATTCTTACCTGTTTTTGTCTAGGTAAACTGATAAGCTTTCTGATAAGGTCTGAGAAGTATAATACATCTGATAATGGACATTCCTTGTTTTAGTTGATTTTTTCTTTTCACATTTGGTATAGGTTAAATTAATGTTTCTTAAAAATAAGCTTTTTTTTTTTTTTTTTGCAAAACCTCTTCAGAAATGTGAATATGTGCTTGCTTTTCATGACCACCATATAGAGAATTTTTCAAAAAGATTAATATGAAAAATATATAATTTGTCGTGTATGTTTCTTCTGATTCTTTTTTTTCCCCCAAAGCCTCTTCAGAACATGCTGAAGTGAAAATTGTGGGGTTTGCTTGCTGTTAACTTCAGCTGATTGTTTTGCACGTGACTGACTTTCCTCATTTCCTCCTAGGTTTTTAGTACCTATGCTTTAAATAGCACTAGTTTGCCCTCAGTAGTGGGATTTTTATTTTTTACCACACTCAGCCCTGGCAGTTCATGAACTTAATTTGCCACCTTCTGCTCCCTGAATAAGATATACAAGTAGATAGAGATCTCTTTTCCATTTCTACTTCCTTTTGTCTCCATTCTTCTATTTAAGATTTTTTTGGGGGAAACAAAGCCTCACAACTGTATGGAATGTGTGCTGTTTAGACAGCGGTAAGTAGTAGAAATGCCGGCACTATGGAAGTTGCTTTAGAATTGTTGTAAAACATGGAATAGTTGAGACACCTTGCTAGGAAATAGAAAAACTGAATGAGTAACTAATAAGCTTAAAGGGTGCAGGGACTTTGGATGGTATCATGGTGACTAGTGTCTTTCCCCTTTGAAGGCAAAAAGTAAAGGAAAAGACAAATGTAAGAAATAGCTCACCACCTGGACCGTATGCTGTCTATTCTATATTTAGATAAAAGATCCTCGCATCTCAAGCAAAGGAAGTCAGTTATACAGCAGCAAAAATGTTAAAGGGGGGCTGGAAAATCCAGAGCACCTAAACCGGTGTTAATCAGACGATGGCCAGTTGGCCAGTCACAGGCCAGCAAACATCAAGAGGTGTCCAGGGAATCACTACTAAGAGACAAAATGCCACAAGATGTCTTGGAAACCAGACGTCTTCCTTCATTTTTCAAAGGTTGCCAAACATTGGTTAGAAAGAACAACAAGAGAGTAAGCAATATCCGCTAGAATCTGCCCTTGCAAAGTTTGATAAGATTTCTACCTAACAATAGACTCACATTAACATTATGGATCGCACTCAGCTTTTTTCCACCTGAATTTAAATGAGGACATATTCATAAATTAATGCTTGACTAAACAAATGAATTAAAGGGTAAAATGTCTAGATTTTTTATGAAATATTTGCTATGGGGTCACGAAGTGCTATAAAGAAAATGAAATTAAAATTACTTTGAGAACAATCACAGACTGGACAGGCTATAGCCTATAAAAAAACAACGAGGTCAGACACAGGCACAGTGATTTCTCTGTTTATTCATGTTTTAAAGAGAATACTCACACCACAGCACTTTGGGGTCTAAGTGAGCGACTAACTTAGTATGAATGAATTTGCTTATAAGTAGATGAATAACTTTTGTTGAAAATTTACAGTCATGACATTCAGGTCCTGGTCCAAATCAGACAAAAATCAACTGGAAGGTGTCCCATTATCTGTCTGACTGAAACAGAGGCTGCAGGTGGTGACCAAAGACCAAAGGACATCAAGAACATTTCTCACACAATGCCTTTGTGTTTGAGGTACAAGTACATATTCATTGCAGCTGCAAGGTTCAGTTAATTATCTCTGGATGGCAATTTTGAACTACATTCTGTAAACTTTTAAAAGCTCTATATTCATATATGCCTTTTAGAACAGAAAATATGGAAAACACTCTAGTGATGCTGTAAGTGGAGTAAAACTTCTGAATGTTATTAAAACTTCAACAATTAAAAATATTAGTCTTATCTCATGGCCAGATGACACAGGGTTGTATATAATTTCTCCACACATTATTGAAATCAATGACGTTAAAGTGCAGTGATTCATTCATCCACATGTTAATCAGTGCTTTTTAAGAAAAGCACCAATTCCAGATGTCTTGAAGAAAGTTATATTATGTAAGTACCAGAGTTAGATTCTGTTAAAGAATCTCGACCGGCAGAGATGGAATTTAGTATATAAGGGATATCAAGCTTGTAAGGTTTTGTTACACATTTAACACTCTTGGATGCCATAGTACAAAAAGGATAACTTTGTGCATTTACCACATGATAAGATTCATTTATTCACATATTCATATGACGTATTCAATAAGGACCTGTCAACTGAGCCTTTAAGTCACTCTTTCAGGCAGCTCAGTCCAGAAACTGACCCATAAGCACAAACTTGAAGTGATTATGCTTTTATTAGGGCCTAATAAAATACAGGAATTTGTATGCTGGGATGAAAAAAAAATGTAGTCTGCATGCTCTTTTGAAGAATTTTACAGGCCACTCAGCCCCCTGAGCTGGAAG
>NW_009202148.1:0-327 GCF_000690835.1 Fulmarus glacialis
CCTCCCCCGCTTGTGCTTCCCCGGGCTGAGGGAGAGGGGTCAAGGACCCCCCTTCTCCAGCGGTTCGCTGCTTAAATTAACAATTGTTTGTCTTCCAGGTTGCAGTCGTTTCCATTAACCCTTTGGTGTTTACCCCGCGATCGACATCTTCCTCACAGGCAAACAAGGCTTTTGGGCCTGTACTGTTCAGTGAAGGTAAAGAAGCCCAACCCAGCCTCTTAGGTACAGTTGTTTATCAAAGTCAGCATCAGTTAACGACAGAAAAATTGGATTAGGCTAAACAAAGAGTCTTTCTGAGGCTGCTGAAGGGCTGTGTGACAGGCTTTT
>NW_009202148.1:344-71333 GCF_000690835.1 Fulmarus glacialis
CATGGCACTGGGAATCCCGAACCAAAACTGAGGTGCCAGAAAGGACATGGAATTTGTGGAAAGAAAACTGCGAAAGGATGTTTTATTCTGCTTCTCATCATTTTTATATTGTCACCCCAGGAGCGTGTCTACCCCAGATAGATGGGAAGGCCCTTTGCAGTGGTGACTGTCATTGTGGTCATGGTGGAATTTGGGATTTCAGACCCTACTGTGGCACTGTTAGATCCATGCCGTGCTGCTCCAGGGAGAAAGGCAGAGCATGTGGCGCAGCCAACACTAAAAAATTATTCTCCCTAATGCAGGTGAATCCTGGGACAGTGAGAGAAATCATAGTTGTACCATTAAATGTGTAAAAACAAACCAACCTCAAACCACCCCCCCCACACACTTAATTCTGTGGGTACCAGCTCTCAACAATTTCTTGACTTCATATGAAGCTGTGTGCTTTTGATGGGTCTTGAGTCATCTTCCTAAATGTTTTTGTTACTGTGTTTCTTGGCAGCTTTTTGAATGATTTTTGTATTGCGTCCTTAGAAAAAACATTCTCATGTCATCTTCAGAGACTTCATAGTGATGGTGTTTTAGTGCCACATATTATTGGCAGACTTAGCTTCAGTCCATTAATACATCAGAAAGATGTAGCATAATCTGTCATAAATAATCCATAATCAGGCTATTCCCTTCATGTTACTGATGTATTCCAGCTGACAAGACTCGTGGTCACTTTGTACAAGCTAATTTAATCATTAAATCATATTGGTTTTTCCATTTGATAGGACTTGAATGAGGTTTGAATTGGTAGACAGGGCGGTTTTAGCAAAGAGCTGGCAGATTGTCATTTTTAAAAGTACGGTTACAGTTCACAGATGTTCTTCAAGTTCATTAAGTCTCAGTGAATACAGAGACTAAACAGTAGTTTTAATAGTTTCCTAGAAGGCTAGTAATTTCCTCTTCTTGTAAAACTTGCACTGGTATGTGAGTCTGTTTGATATGTCTTTCATAGCCATTGTGATACCTTTCTGTGTTTGCGGGGTTTTTTTAATATTCCTTTTCCTTTGCTTCAGGTTGAAAAGATGGGAAATGCAGAAAGCAATGCCTATCAGAATCACCTTTCCAGATTTCTTCCTGAGGAGCAGTCTGACATTGATGGAGTATTTGATACCTTATCAGAATCGGGAGGCTCAGCTGGAGCAAAAAATGGCAAAGCTACAAAGAAAACTGTGACTCTGGCAGCACTACAGGCAAGAAATCTATTATTCCTGATATATTTGGGATGTAGTGCATTGAACATAATTCCAGAAAGAAACTAAAGACGTGGCAATAATTACTTTTTAAGGATTGCTCCTCTCAATTTAATACTTAAATATCCATCCTGCCCCAAAACATTAACTTTTTCTTACAGTTTAATGTGAGTAGTGACTTTCAGGTTTGTATTTATCTCTTAAATTGCTCTGCTGGGTCAATTTGCAGCTTTCCTGATTCTGAAGTAAGTTGGGATGTATGAAAATATTTTTACAGAAACCTGAAAAATGGGAAGAATATTCTTCCCCCTGGAGTCTATAGTATGTGATTATTACAGATTTTCTTGAGAAGCTGCCACAAAGTCAGTTTCTATTTGGTTAATATCTTTCTCCCTCAATTGCATCACTGTTTCTAATCTTTTCACTTGCATTAAAAGGAGAGAATTCAATTTTGCTTGATTAAACTGTGGCTCCCCGTTTTAGCTAATTAACATACATCATGCTTTCTGATTAACTTTGCATTCATTTTCTAATCAAGAAAGAAGAGGAAAATGATTCGTTGTAATACTTGATAACTTCAGTTAGGCAGGAACCAAGCGGCCAAATGAAGGTAGTATTAAAAGTGCATTTTTATACATGTTACACAGTTGATGGAATCAAATTAAAGCTCAATGAAAGCAGCAGGTTATTTTAAGGTATTTAGCAATACCTCAGTGTGTGCATCTGCACACAGACCAGCGTCAGCCTTCCTCCAGTCTGGCTGTTTATGAGCTATCAGCAGTTTGGAAACAGTGTTTCTGCTGCCCAGCTTTTGAGCCCTAGTATGTCCAAGAACCTGGTCCTTGGTGTCTTGTTACTTGGTTGGGACCTGGAAGAAGTTCTCTTTCTAGCTTTGCCCCTAGATCAATGTGACATTTGATGAACATTTGTCTTTTCCCTTCCTGCCTTTTTGTTTGCCAACTTAAATTAAAATCTTTTGAAAGACTGCCTGTAGGTGCCTAATTAGTGCAGGGACTATTGCAATGGCATGCCTGCCTCGTAGGTGTCTATGCTCATGCCTGAGCTAGATTAATACGTGACAGATTTGATCTAGAAACAGTCTGGTAACATTGACGGGGCCCCAAGCATAACCTCATGTACTCTGCTTAGGTTCAGTGCTTTACTAGAAGGAAACTACATGACTTCTGGACCAGAGCAGGCTGCACTGCATAGCTTGGAAAGCAGGTAGAGCAGGTATCTCTAGATACTTTGTTGAAGCCATTTAAGACAAGGATTCTAAACTGTCAGAGGTGTGAGTTTGCTAGATGTTTATTAAAGATTACCTTTTTACAGTCTTCCTTTTTTGCATCCCAGGTCTACTCATTGGAATAACTATAAGCATAACAAAACAGTGCAACAAAGTTAGTGGCGGGTGGAAAAGGGTAGGGTGTAGGTGGGTAATATTGCAGTGTGAAGTAAAAAGCCCTTGAGTATAGTGGTTTTAATTATGTTCCCTGCTGCTTGTATCGTTTCAGGCTCATGTAGTACTTTTAGAAAGCCTCTTAAAGACAGCTGTACCCCCTGTGACCGTCCCTTCCTCAATATGAAGCACTCTAATGTGCAAGGCTGTGGCTGCTAACTCTGCTTCTACTGAAATCAATGGGAATTCTACCATTGATGTCAACAAAAGCAGGGTAGAGCTTGGCATATTGGATCTCGCCCTACATGCACAGCAACAGCCATTAACATCAAATAAGAATGGCCCTGGTGGCTTCAATAGGAGTGGTATTGAGCCAGCAATAGATTGGTAATAGCAGCTCCACTGAATAGAGCTGGAGTGCTTTTACTCAGGTGGAGCTCCATTGATTTCAGCGTAGTCCCCACTGGGCTACACCCCTGTATAAAAAAGTCAAGTCAGATGTTCAGCATGTTATGCACAGAGCTTTGAGCAGTGAAGACACTGTGTAATCATGTCCTAGTGTATGGATGTATTTTAGATGATTTATTTTTAAACGGTGTAATTATCTTTAACCCTGTGAAAGTTTCTTGAATCCGGAGTCAGATCTTTCCCACAGTGTTGTGATGTAGGATGATGTATACTACTCAAATTTCAATTCAATGGGCCAGTCATGCAATTTAGATGAATAAGTTTTGATTTTGACTGTCTTAACATCAGGGATGCCTTATAAAATCAGGTTATCTCAGTTTTGTTCCATGCTTGAATTAGATGTTGCTATGCAGAGGGAAACTTCTCAGAATTGTTTCTACGTGTGCATGTAGGGTTAAACACATTGCCTGCATTGTCTTGAGGCCAAAACTGAGATACGGAAGAACTTTACTTTCTCTTTGTTTTTAAGTATCTGTGAGGTCCACTATCAAAAGCAGGGTTAAAACACAATTTTAAATGTTGGACTGGCAGAGTTGTAAACATTTACAACAGAGTTATCATATAGAAATCCTTTGCTAATATCCTGTTAACACTTTACAGTGTTGGTTTTCTTTAAGTCCATGGCATTTGTAGAAAAACAGTATCAACTTAAATTACTAAATTGTATTGGGAAGGAGATACTATAAAAATAGAGATTTTTTTTTTTTCTCTTGGAAAACCAATCCTTTGACAAAAGTTTGTTGCTGATAGTAGATACTTGGTATTGAAATCCTTCATTCATAGCGGTATATCTCAGCACAGATTAGCTGGAATATATTAGTTATTCTTCATTTTTAAAACATGTTATTTGCTCTTTTTCTCATTGTAGGCGTATATGCGGGAGCCATTACCAGAGCAAATGACTGTTCGGTTATGCAACGGAATGAAAAGTATTGACCTGACTGGGAAATCATCTGGGCTGAGTGAACAGATTGCGAAGGAGCAGTTTGTAATTTTTATGTCAAACCTCTTAAAAGGGAATGCAGATGAGAAGATTACCATAATAATGAGAATGATCTCCAAGACAGAAGGGCCTGTGAAGGGCAAACAAATCCAAGAGGTAAACAGGCAGTTAAATATGTGTTGGGGGAACAGTAAAAGAACAGAGATGGGTAGGTAATTTGCAGGTAATCTTCAAAGCACAAGATTCAGAACAGGGATTCCTGACTTTTGTATTTTTTTAATCTCTTTACCACTGACTTGCTGATCTGGGACAACAGTGTAGGCAAACCAGGTTATATGGGATGACCGTTTCAGCTGTGGGCTTTTCCGTGCTGACTTGCCTACTTTGAGAACCAGGATCTGGATTTTGGGAAGCACGCTGACTGATTTGTCTGATGGTTCACATGCTTACTCTGAAGGGTGCAGAGACTGGCTGTATTTAAAAGCCAGCAAGGGTTGTGGTGTGGCTGGTGCTTCTGGGAACTGAGCAAAATGCTTTCTAGAGCTTTAGTTGCAGGATAGATGTGTGAATTAAATGCATAGGTTGCAAGGTGGAAGAGTGGGATCTCACAATACAGTAATTCACTAGCAGCTCCTCCCACTGTAAAATTTGGACTCTGCTCCCTCTTTCATGCCATATTTTATGGAGATGCTTTGTGAAGTAGCATTTACTTCAGCATTTATGACACTGAAATAGCATTTCTGTTATTTCTGACTCGTCATGAGAAGACATGTTTCTGCCATTGGGATTACAGCATCAGTACTACTTGACTTTATTTTCAGAAAGTCCTTTGAAGCAATTTTATTTAAGAAATGCCAAAATGGTGATATTTTAACCTTTCAAGTTCACAGAGGATCTGATCATGTCTGTAGTCCATGTACTGAGCTACAGGAAGGAACTGAAAGGTTGGAATTTGGAGAATACTAGGGATTCTGCAAGTGGAGTAAAGGCTCTGGCTTCTCAGCTGCTGTCAGAATTGAAGCTTGCAGGTAAGTAGCACTGATGTAATGTATCCCAGAATGGCACAGAGCTCACGTAATCACTGATCTCACAAGAATTTCTCACTTTAGGCCCCATCTTTGAATTTAAATGGTGAGACCAGTATTTCAAACCTAGTGCTTTGCAAATGACTTGGGAATTTTATTTATTTTACCTTACCATCTTCCTCTCCTAAATTCAGGAGAGCTTTGGTTTGAAGTCCCGATTTACATGGACGTGCAAAACTATTTGTCATGGAACATGTCTGTTTTACAAATACCTGACTTGCGGGTGACAGGCATGTATTTATGACTGTATGTCCTTTTGCAAAGCATAGGTTTACTTTTGCACTGTTGTAATAATAGATTTTGCTGTCTTGCAAAGAACATCTCATATGTTGTAACCAGGAGTCCTTGTTTTTTAGTCATGACGGCCCAACCAATGGATGTCACAGGCAGATGTTTCTCAGTTCTGTGGATGCATCTGCTTAATGTAGTTGACACTTTACTGTCTCTGGCTCCTTTCATGGTTACATGTCCATTAAAATAATGAATATTGTGTTTACACTTAAAAATCAACTGATTATTTTCCGGAGGGAAGGTACAGACTGGGAGGCTTACTACTGTTCCTGTGTGTCTTCTTATTTAGATGGGACAAAACCTGTGGGTCCTCAGCTGATGGAGACAAATTTTGATCAAAGTGTCATTGAGGATTGGGTGTACCGAGTTCCACAGATCTCAGTTTTCCTCAGTGTTGTTATCAGGCAAGGCCTCCATGTTCTGCATTCTCTCCCAGACCAAACCAAAGACATAGTCAACCTGGTTCCAGGCTGCAAAGGCATCAAAGGAAGAGGACTTGTCAGTCTCTTTGACATCCCATCCATCATATACATCAACTCCCATCTGCCTGCAGAGCTACAGCACAAGTGGCAGCTTTTATTTTCTTCTAGGCTTCATGGAGAAAGCTTTTCACAGTTATGTGGGCATATAGTGAACAAAGGTCCTTGCATAGTGATCTTAAAGGACTTAGATGGTTATATCTTTGGTGGGTTTGCATCTCACTCCTGGGAGGTGAAGCCTCAGTTTCAAGGTAAAACTCACTTTTCTTCTTCTAGTATCTCATGGCTCTGGTAAACATTGCCTATTCTGTACAGGTACAAGAATCCTATCCACTTAATGGATACTGTCATTTTACTTTCATGACACGCAGTATTTCTTATACTTCTAAGTGTATTTTCCTGTGGCAAAAATAACACTCGTTTTTGAAAAATATAAAATGCATGCTAAGTTATTCCTGCTTTGTACCCAGTCAGGCATATTACTGATTAATGTTTATAGTCTGTTATTTGAGAAGACTTTTTAAAATTGCAGAACTTACTGATCATGGAACAAGTTTGCTTTTCAGTGAAATCTATCAACCCCCGTAGCTGCATAGGTTGAAAATGAAATGAAAATGAAGAAAATACAGCATAGATGATGAATTAGAGTTTAAATAACGTGCCCAGCAGATGGCAATCTTCCATCTCAGAACAGCTGAGCCAAACACCAGGTTAAGCCTCCTGTTGCCATTTGTGCACTACTGTCTGTCTTTGTTTCCCTTTTAAAATCCAGCAGCAAAAGGGTCCTTTGGACAAGCTACACTTTTTGTTCCCTTGAAACCTCTGGGGAGAAGAGAGGGGTTTTTTGTAACTCTTTGGGAAGAACTTTTGTGATAGCTTTCTGAAAAAAAAAATTACGGACACTGGATAATATATCCTGCTGGGAATCCTCACTTTTGCTACATTAAAAACTCAATTCCTATACTTAATTAGTATTTGATAATTACCACTTCAGTCAGTTAATATAATGTTATGTTACACGGATTACACAACATTTTCCTTGTATTTTTTCCTGATAGAATCACGCATGTAGGGTACTAGACAATCACACCACAGGTCCCTCTGAATACCAAACTGGGCATAATGAAAATTGTACTCTAAATCATTGACCCTAAACTGATCTGTATATCTGTATAGTCAGAACCAAGGGTGTCTGCACTCATATCACTTTGTACAGGTCTAGTGGTTGGCCAGTTTTAGATGATACAATGCAAGCCCGTGATAGGTGTACCCTTACATAGTAATGTAATGTACTAGTCATGCCTCTGACTCTGCCCTTGGTCACAGCCATATAATCACATTGATTTCTGTGACCCTGCACAGAGTTAACTAAGAATGAACAATAAGCCTAGATCTTGATGAGACATAGGTATTGGCTTTCTGAGATGGCAGCTGCTGTCTTTGATTTATTCAGCTGCACTTCAATTTTTTTTTTCTACCCTATTTGTAGTCAAGTTATTGCTTGGCCAGTTGTCTGACCTCAGATACTTTTCTGTTTACAGGTGACAACAGATGCTTTCTATTTTCTGTTTTCCCCTCTCTTGCTGTATACACATACACAGGATATAATGACCACTATATGTATTTGAACCATGGCCAACAAACAATGCCAAATGGACTTGTAAGTATTAAGAATTGACAATTTGGAAATTGGATTCGTGGCTGGTGTTCAGAAGTATTTTGTGCTTTTTGCTTCTGTTACGGTGAGCAGATTTATTTCATTTGTTATTCTCTGAGGAAGTTTTCATCCTTCTCTGTGCTGTTTGTGCCACACTTTTAGTAGGAGGATTTTTTTCTTTTTTTGCGTTAAAGCAAAAAGTGTGAACTATGGATAACGATGGAGAACTGCTTACAGTACTGATGGAGTCTATACTTTTCTTTACAGCTGATATGTATATTGAAGTACAGCATCAACTAAGACGGAATTTATTTGTGTCTGACCCAAGTAGGTGGGCTTTATGTAGGTTAGATTTATGGAGGTTCTGGGAAGAAATCCTTTTGCCAAGTTTGGTTATCACAGAAGCCCTTGTAGCAGTCCTCCCTCTTGTCTGGAAGAATTGACTGCATGTGTCCACATCATTGAAGCAGCACAAGCTAGCTGATCTATGTAATTGAGGATCCTTCCACTGGCTGTTCTCACTGCCACACTAACTGCTTTTTAAATTATGGAAGGCTGAGAAAGCCCAACAGAATTAGAGTGCAAGAGTTGCATGTAGGCTGCCGCTGTTGTGTAATTACAGTGGCAGAAGCTCCTTTTACTCAAGTCCACGAGTGAGCTCTCCAGATGCAGAGGCATTTCTACAGAGCTACAATACATTGCCTATTTTGAAAAGTGCCTTACAGTTTTGTGGCATTTTGTGTCCATAACTTTGGGAATTGCAGCAGTCTGGAGTAAATTTGCTCCAAAGAAAGCAAACAACATCAAATTACATTATTTGTTTCTGTAGATACTTTTCTAAATGGAAAAGAGGCAGCAAAACCGAGCACTTTCACCCTGTTTAAAATGGAACTGTAGTCAATAAACAAAAGCCAGTCAGCTAAGTTTCTGGCACAAGATGCAGCTGAAGTGCTTGCAGATACTGGTATTCTGTAAAGTGTAGAGGGAGGACAGTATCACTCAGGTAAATTCTTGTTTGTCTTCAGGAATACTGGATTTTGGTACAGAAGCCCATGTTCACTCGGAATACCCTTTTTGACCTACCCTAGAAGTGTAGCATAAATACTGAAAATAGCAATTTAAACTCTAGGTTTCGAAACTTGCCCAGTCTGTTTTACATGTGCAGCAAGTGTTCAGTGTGCTGCTTTGGTTCGCAGGGTATGGGTGGACAACATGGTTACTTCGGACTCTGGATAGACAGTGACTATGGGAAGGGACATAGTAAAGCAAAACCTCGATGTACCACCTACAACAGTCCCCAGCTGTCAGCTAAAGAGGATTTTACACTGGATGCCATGGAAGTTTGGGCAGTGGGAGACCTCCCTGAAAGTGCAGGGGTAGGTGAACAAAATTGAAACCTGTGAAATTGTGTCCTGATTGGAACAGGAGATGCAAATGCAAAACTTGCAGTTGCAGTTTTCTGATTAAACACTGTCTCTCCATTGTAATGAATAACGTTTTCTTTAACTGGCCCTGTGATGCCATGTATTTTGTAGCAAGTAAATGGCAAAACAGTAGTGGCATTATTGAGGGTGCCAACAAGAAATAACATCAGGAGCAATGAAATGATATAGTCAGAAGAGCTGAACTTTATTCTGAATTTCAAAAGGCCTTTCTGATATCGAGGAATGGTCTCCAGAAGGAACCTCCTTGGAGGGGTTCATTAAAACCCAGTATTTGTAAAACAGAAAGCAAGCACTGGAAGCTCACAAGTAAAGCCTAATCTATAGTTTAGGAAGAGAACCCAAAAGATTTCGTCATGAGTAACTTTAAATTTACTATAGTTTTACAGTAAATTTATGTCAATAGATTTATGCTAGTCTTTTTGCACCTGGTTTATTTCTGGGAATGAGTTTCTATCTTTCCAGTTTCTATCCCTGTAATTTATTCTCTTATTAAGCTGTTTGGTCTGCATATTTTGGTGGTGTTTTTTTTTTTTTAATTTTTATTTCTTTTCATACTAAATTCGTGTGCTCTGTCTGTTCAGAGGACACATAGCTCTAAATAGAAACAGAACAAATTGTTTACAAAAAATGTTGAATTGTACTTGAATCTCTTCTTTATAAAAAAGTTCACGTCTGCACTTCAAACTGAGGTCAGGTTAACCACGATGTTTTGCCTGGCTTGTAACCTGAATAAACTTGAAATAGTTCACTATCATCGTAGGAAAAGTTTATGACTATTTTGTGTAACTGCAGCAATAAAAATCATTTGATGTATCCCAGTGAATCTTAAATGTCTTACTTGGAAATTGTATATGCTTCATTGTGACAAGCTTGCAAACTGGATTACTTGTGGAATTTTGCGTATGCCTCTTTCTTGTAGCCTGATATTGATTCATTCATAATGACATTTTAAATTGACTATATTTTATTTTGTTTTGAAGACAAAAGGTAAGAAGAGTATCCTGGATATAGATCCTGAGGCTCAGGCCTTATTAGAAATGGCTGGAAAAAGTCGTCAGAGCGAAGGTCTACGAGAACCCATTGAAGAGGACGACAATGATGATGATAACTAAAAGAATCACAGTAACATGAGTTTTTTTGCTCCTGAGTGTTAATGTTCCTTGGACAGGATATTTTTTCCTCATTTTTTTTCCTTACATTTACCTAATTATCTGGGATGAAGCTTAAGCCTCGTATTTATATAATATTTAGGTCCAATACACTATCCTGCCTGAAGGGTTTTGTTTGGGGAGGACAGAAAAATTAACTAGGTACTTAATCATTAGACATCTAAGTTCTAGCTGAATATGAATTTGCTAGCATTCCTGATAGATCCTGTCTGCATCCTTTAAAGACAAAAGACCAAGTTACTGACAGTACGGCTTACTGACTTGGAGAATTGGTATGTATTTATATAAAGACTGTACAAGACACTGATTAAGGCTCTTATACCTCGACTGCACATATTTATTTGCATGCAATTAAATTAGTCAGCAAATTTTAATGATGTCTTACATTGATAAACATAGAATAGTCCATGTGATTCCGTATGAAGGATGCTATTGATTTGCATTGCTCCAGTTAAAGCATTAAATTTCATGTTTTCTAAGTCAGATTTTCAGCAAGTGACTCTATAAGGGCTGTAAGATGTACAGAATGCTAAATATACAGTATCCAGTTTTATAATACTACACTACACCTTAGTACATTTTGCTTAAGAGGTTTCTGCAGGAATTTGCCTATGGCTTTTTAACAGAACAGAGCCATTGGGAGTCATTCAGCCATATTTGTCCTAAGAATGGGCCATACCTCCAGCAGAAATTCTCTAGGGAAGGTACCTTCTTTAGTAGCCTCACTTGAGATGAGTAAAAGATCAGGCTGTGAAAAGGATCAAGCAAGAAGCATCCACAGTTAATTGGGAATAGTGTCTGCAGATACCTTGTGAAGAGAAGAAATCAGGGTTATGTCTGTAACATGTTTAAAGATGACTGCTGTATACACTATTTCTACACAATTAATCATTACTGTATTATGGAAAAATGTGAAATGTAACTAATGGGTTGGGGGTTTTGCTCTGTTTTGTTGGCTGTTCACCAGTCAGCGCCAGTTTTGTCAGGTCTCGTATACTCAGGGCTTTTTGTACTTGAATCCGTTCACATTTATCAGTAATTATTAGTTTGACCTTACTAATTCTATGTGGAATTAACTTGTCAAAAATTACCCTAATTTCTATCAGGGACTGTCATTTCTAACTCAGCAAATTGTGTTTCGTTATTAGTATGTATACTAATATTGTCAGTCTTCCTCCTCCTAAGGAGGACTGTATCAAGTCCCCTTTGTCCTAGCATGAGTTTGTCTTTCACGCAGCTTAGAGCAAAAAATGGGCTGTAACAATCTATAAAATTGCTGTGATTCCTGATCATGTGGCCTTCCTTCAAATTCTTTCCCTTCGCATTTTCTTGTATGTGGTCTTTTTTTTTTTTTTTTCAACGCGATGTTTTTCATAGGGAGCCAGATTTGAATATTCTGAATAATCTGCACTTGTGCCTTAATGTAGATCCCATTTTTAAAAATTTTATTAAACAATATGAATTTAGCCTTGAAAGGAGAGCATGAAGAAATCACTCCAGCCAGACATCCTAGAACTTGACTGTGCATTTTGTATGCTACCTGAGCTAATGATTGGGGCATATATGCTATTTAGTCCAGTACAGAGTATGCTGTGAAAGGCCTGAGGTAATGCCCTTTTGTCTTGTATTTGCTTAAATAAACCAGACAGTTTCCCAAGTTTGTAACACATAGAAAAAATGTAAGCATTAAAACAATTACACTGATACTTTTGTATAATTTTCTTCTCTATATATTTTTAATAAGAATTTTAAATGGTACAAAGTAGGGAGTGCTATATGGACAGTAAGTAAGTACATGATGTTCTCTGTAAGTGTGGTGATGCTGGCTTTTGTTTTAACGTTCTCCCACCATAAGTCTCAGAGGTATTCTTCACTTAGGCACTGACTAAGCGTACTAAATACTTGAAGTGGATGACATAAAGGAATGAGACATAGTTGAATTTCTGTAGTTACACATAAAATAAACATCTAGACTTTCTTTTCCTTCCATTACAAGGCAGAGACTTTTCTTTGAGGACTGAAACCATTTGCAAGGATTTTTAAAAAAAATAGTGAGCAGACACCTTTTCAGACTATATCCGGGGAGGGTGAATTGCACAAAGCTACTCCACCAAAAATATTTCAGTGGCCAAGTTTTCTCTGAATTTAAAGTGTCAGTATAGCTGGTTCTTTCTAGGCTATGAATCCAAAATGTAATCCTGTTTAAACATCGTCTTGTGAAGATCAGCATAGCATTTTGACCTCTGAAATTGTGTCTTATGACAAGTTTGTATTTGAGACTCTTCATTTCACTTTGAAGTGAAGGTGTTAAGCTGGGGCAAGAAGAAAACTGACACTATAGCACTCTTACCAAATGTATCAGCGAAGCATTATTCACTAGGAAACTACTGATCCAACCAGCAGATGAGATTATTCGAAATTTTTCATTAAATGTAGAAGATTGGCTTGGAAGAGACTCAACTTTTTTTTTGCTGAACCTAATGATTAAGCAATCTGTGCTTCGTGTTCATGCATCTAAAAATGTCCAGAAAGCCTTTGTCAGCAGTGGGCTTAGCTATGATCTAATCTAATGTCTCAATCACTTTTATGCAACTCTTGATCCAACTGCAAAGCTTAACATCCCTGCTATGTATGTGAGTCACCTTTATTCTCATGCACTTGTGCAAGTGAGTCCCTTTCCCATTAAATCCATCCACTACTGTGCATCAGATCAGATCAGCCTTCTGCTTTGCTCCTGTTAGTCATATAGGTACAAAAAAATCACTGCAGTGTTCGGCAAAAGCTGACAGCTGAGGGTTGGCACTTTCGGTCTTTACTCTTTGTTTGACATCTCTCCACAGTTGCCTTTACAGTTTTTCTGAATCAAGGCTAGATATCTGGGAATCTAGAAACACTATGGATGACTACAGGAAAAGAAGTGCTAGTGAAGGGAGGTCTTTTCCGTTCTTCTAATTTAATATAAAAGGACGGATCTAAATCAAGAGTCTTGTTACTTATCTGTAACATTTTAAAATGTAGATTTTATTAATAAAAATCATTTAGAGTTAAATAAATAAAATTTCAGTTTATGCACAATAGATTTTTCTGTACAGGTGTGAAACTGCATTATTTTTTCTGGGACTGTCACAGCATTCTTGACCTATAGATCAATGTTATAAAAATATACCTGATCTTGGTTTAAAACAGGAGCCGCTCCGGAGGTTTCTATAGACAGCTCAAACAGCTCAGGTAGAGCGTGTAGAAGGAAGAGACTCTGGAGTAGGAAGGAGTGTCAGTACAGATTCACTTGAGTATCTTCGGAAAGGACGTGCAGCATCAGAAAATGGTGCATTTGGTGCATCCAGCATCACAGCTCCGTTCCAAGTATATTTTTAGAGGAAGTTTGCATCAGTTATGACATCCCTTTGTGTGCTTCGGCCGGCAGCAACGTTTTTCACAGAGTTTGACGAACTCAGACACAATGAAAACTGAGGAAGCCAGTCCGGTGAGAAACAGCAGGTCTGCCGAGAGGAAACAGAGCGGAGATGAACACAGTGGACAGCTGGATTTTGTGCTGGGCAGGAATCCCCAGTTAAGGGCCTCCCTGCAGTGGATATTTGTGCTGGTGTAACTCCGTAGATGTATGGCCTAGCTATGCTTTTGCCAGCTGCAGAATTAGAGAAATTACTGCGGTAGACAAGGAAGACCCATAGTTGGTATAGTCCAATTGATGGGTGGAAACCTCTACATTAACCATCTCATTTGGGATGGTTGAACCCTGCTTCTAACAACGTGCCTAATGTAGATGCAATACGATGTAGTATGGTAGAGTTTGCTTGGACTAATTCAAATGGCAAAATAAACATTGCATTTCAGCTTGGAAACATTCACCCTGCTTTTTCAAAACGGAGCGACTGTACAGTGATCCTAGATAGATTTATGTAGAGAAATGTCATCATACGGAGCTCATGGAAAATCTTGGCATGTCTCCATTTACATGCATTTATGTGCAGTAAATAAAAATTCAAAACCTAGACTGGGATAATATCATTAAATACTACTACTATTTGTGTATAGCTATGTGTATGTGTATAGATATAGGAGCTGTTGATTGATTTCCCCTACCAGTGATCTGTTGGGAGCTACCATGTAAAAATTTGGCAATCACATCTGCTTTTTAAAGTAGCTTTAATGAAAAAAAACACATTACTTATTTTGCAACTTACCTAGCATTCCTAAATTCTCTGTCTGGAAGATCCTTTGTAACGGAGGGATGTATATAACAGCCAGCTGTCCCAAAAATGAGCCAAGCACAGAATACAAGAACATGCGGTTTCGAAAAAAGCCTATTTCAAATATCAACTTTGTCTAGAGAACGGGGAAGGGAAGAAAAAAAAAAAAAAAAAAGAGAAATGTAACATTTCCTAATCTCCTGTTGGTACTCGAATGTCACACTTTCTTTGCATGTAAACTCCATTATTTTTTGAAGTTACATGAATGCTAGCTTAGGCAGAGCTACATAGTTGAAAGTGTAGTTGCAGTTGAGCTATGGTGGATGACTTTATAAATAAAGACGATAAAAATCATGTTGCTTTAAATGACATTTTTAAAAATCCTTCCTAGGCAAAATACTAGTTCTCTGATGTTTACGTTAGTGTTTTGAGACAAGAAATTATTGCTGACAGAGCAATCTTACCTGAGAGCGGCATGTCAGGGCATTGAAGAGGTCAAAAAACACAAAACAGGTAAAAGTCATTGTTGTGGTTCGAGGAGTTATGCCACTTTTTGGATTCTGAAAGCACATGTAAAAATTCAAAGGTTAGTTAGGCCTTAAAAAAATACGTCAATTCAACAGATTAAATATTCCCTTTAATGACCTCAGTCAATTCAAAGGGTAGTAAAACAAAGGAATAAATCTAGTTCTAGCTATTATAGATAACATTAGTTTCTGTCTGCTAATTGTTGAGTTTATGATCTTATCAACCATGTTTTAAATTCTTAAACTGATGTAGAATTTGAGTAAAGAATATTCTAAATTAAATTACTTAAACTGCTATAGTAACAGTCACTATTTACTAACAGCAATTCATAATACTTAGGCACTTGCCATTTTCTACTTACATGGAAATCTAGAGGTGAAAAGAACCTTAAAGCATTGAAATCATATGAAGTAATAGTTTTCCCATTCTAGATAGGAAGCTCCAAATTAGGAGCAACACAGGAAGGCAGAAGCAGAGCTAGGAGCTGACCCTGGTTTCTTAGCCCTCTGCCCATACTGATCCTTCCCCACTAGATGTATTTCAGAAAGTCCTTCGCATGTACTTCAGAAATTGCCCTCCACTTTGTTCTCCACCCTGATGAAAACAAGATACGATTGCAGATTTTCCTCACCTCCTTCCAGAAGACAAAGAAAGTTCCACTGATGATAATTATAGCTGACATGAAGATTTTCAGGATCAATGATTTGCTGAGTATAGTATCCGTGATACATCGGGGTGGCTGTTTGATAGTATCCCTATCAACAGGTTCCACTCCCAAGCTGCCTCAAAGAGAAGCAAAGGGACGTGTTTAGTTAATGCGGATCGTCCCGAAACGGTACTGTTTTGATAAAACAGGATGGATCTGGAGGATGAAATTCTTTGAAGTATGGCATGAGAGATACCAGTGTTCTGGCAGGGATACATAAGGCCCCAGGTTTGTCTGACACCCCTACGCCAAAGGTCTTTTTTGCATAATGAGCTGCTAAAACAATATATTAGGCTACTACAGTGCATCGTATCAGTATCCCATCCCAGAGGGAGAGCTAGCTGTGAGATTGTGGACAACATATCTTCCGCATTGTGGAAGTAGTAATTGTAATTAGCAGTGGCTGTAATTAGCAGGTGGATGAGGTTCTGAAGTCTTGTGATTTTGGGGCATATACCCACATACGTACCCAGTATTCCCTTGCCAGTCAGCTCTGCAGGGCTACTAGCAGGTGATGCACTCAGGACAACAGACCACCCATAGTAAAAATGTAGAATAGTTAAGTGACTCCACCACAAAACAGGAATATGTAAAACCTCAAGTAAACGCTTTTGGAGGGACCAGGAGGGAACAAAAGTACAACTTGTCTTATCTAACCACCAAATGATTGGTGCATTAATAAGAAATCATAACAGCTTGTGTTCCTAAGCCAAATTCAGACATATTAAAACCAAGACTATTTTGCTCATTTGACTCTTCCGTACCTCTGGGCTGGCGGCCCATCCATGATGATGTTGATCCATAAGATCTGCATAGCATTGAGTGGATTTGGTAGGTTGAGCACTGTTGACAGAGTAATTAGGCTCAAAGCTGAAATGCTCCTGCAAAGCACAGAAGAACATTATTCTGCATGGCCTCACCTAAAAGGTGCCTTCACTGGAATCGAAGCAAACAGGAACTTACGTGCTCAACTGGAACCGGACAAAATTTTTTATGTTGTAAAATATTCCTTTTCCCTCTTCTATTGCATTCCTGGAAGGGAGAGGAGACTTTATTAAATAACTAGTACTCACACTATTTTACGTTGAGCTCCCCGTGACACTCAAAATACAAGTTGTCTTCTCTAGCACTTATTTCAGATGAAATTCAGACCCCAGCTTGGGAGAAGGACATCAATGCAGCGTCTCAATTAAAATGACTTTATCAGGACCAGCAGATCTGAAAACCCTGGTTCATACGGGCAGGTCTTGGTTCATAAAGCAGGCATGTGGCCTATTTATATCCTCACTCTACTCTGCCTGCTCTCTCTGTTGTTACAAACCAACAGAGCATTGCAAATTATGTCTTTCCTCTGAGCTTCCTGGATGAGGCAGAGAGCACAAGTTACGATCTACCCAGACTTCTAGGCGCTTTTAAATCCCCGGTTAGCTAGAGCAATGAGAAGCCAGGGCTTTCAGATGAAAGGTAGCTTTGTCACCACCACTTGAAATAAAAAAGTCATTGCCGTGTACGCAACTGAAAATGGGCCAGCCCCACACCAGGTATCTCCACTTACTGCCTGTTGACTTACATGTCCTGCGTCTTGTGTCATTTCCAGGGCTAGTCACATAACAGACTTGTTGCAATGGACAGCCAGAAAGTATCTGAAGTAAGAAAGCATCTGATAGTAAGAAAGTCACTAAACCTACATTACTGTTGAGAACTCGTCATCCACGAGAATCATGTTGGCAGCCTCTTTGCTGACGTCTGTACCAGCTTGTCCCATTGCAATCCCGATATCGGCAGATTTAAGGGCCACGGCATCGTTAACACCATCTCCTGTCATTGACACAACGGCACCAGTCCTCTGCAAAGCCTGTGAGAGTGGAGAGATGAGAGACTGAAGCCAGGAGAAGATAAGTCAGTCCTGCAAGCAACCACAGGATTTGCACGTAATATTGAAAGCGCAGCAGTGCTACGTGACTTTGAGGGTAAAGCAGACTCAGCATCCCACTGAGGACAAAACACAGGCCAAGAATTAAGAGACTGGATTTTGAGGAGTATAGAGTATCTCACAAGGGAGTAAAGTCCTCAGAAATCATTCTGCTGATATTATGCTGGCTAATATCTCACTAGTGTCTTTCAAATGACCCAGGCCAGATCTGCAAGAGAAATGCTAATGCCTTCAGTCTAAATAGTGCCAATGCTCTAGCTTAGGTTTTATGGTCCTTCAGCTTGAGCTGATCCTGTCTTGGAAGACCAGGTGGTCTAGAGAACTGAGGGGCACCCCCTACACCTTGTTTTTGTAAGGCATACAATGAATTTGAAAGGCTCTTGGTACCTTTATGATTTTTAGTTTGTGCTTTGGACTTGTTCTGAAGAAAATAGAAACCTGAAAAACAAAAAATACAATCTTGTATTAGACAGATGCTATTGGAAATAAAACCAGGCCTTGTTTTTGTAATTAAAACCATTACATTTTTGACAGTGGAGGATAGCTCTGCCTCTGCCAATTGGTCCAGCTCTTCCCCAGACATGGCTTTCAGCTTCCCGTTGCAGAGACCAATATTCTGTCCTGCAAAGAAAAGCCCAAAATGAGATCTGCCCATCAGCCCTGGAAAAAGCCAACTATTTCCTGACTCAAAGAATAGAGGCAGCAATTCAAGAATTTACTGGGAAATACTTCTGAACACGGGGTACCTGACAGGGCACGCAGCTCTCTGGCTCTGAGCTGGGCCGGTCACCCTGTCCTTACTCAGCTGGAGCTACGGAAGCGATACAATACCCAGAACTGGAGCTGATACTAAATCTGTTGCTCTCCTCTGCTGCTTGCTCTGTGTATTTCTAATGGCAAAATGCAAAAATGGGAAGCACAGAGATACCCGCTCCAAACATTAGTGGAGCTGATAATCCCAGCGATGCCATCTGTCTCATTGAAGGGTCTTAGACACTGAGATTTCGCCATTTCTGGTGCTAAAATAGTGGAATTAAGTTACTGGAATTTGGCCTATAGTCCATAGCTGCTCTATTACTGCATTTAATAAGATTTGTTTCAATGGAAAAGCAAGAACTCAGTGGCATTTAAAACCTCTAGCGCACACACAAAAGGAATGATAAAGTTGATTATTAAGTGACGTAACATTTGACTGATCTGACAGACATAACATAGACACACAGGAAAGGAGCAAAGTTTGCTACCTATAGCCACAGCAGTTTCCAGGGCATCTCCAGTTATCATCTTTACTGATACACCAGACTCAAAAAGGGATTGAACAGCTTCCTTCACTCCAGCCCTCGGGGGATCAATTATTCCAACCAGACCTAAAAATGTGAGTTTGCCAAGTTCTGGACCTGAAGCCAAAGCAAGGACTAAAAACAGAGGGGGGGAAAAAAGAAGACAAGACTAAATTATTAATAATGTGTTTCCATACATTAAAATGAACATTTAGAGGAGATCTTAACTTACTAGTTTTCCAGTAGAAAAAGTCATTAAACCCAGATCTTTAGTCATTATATTCAGATCTTGTATAGACACAAAAATTTGGTCCACTCAAGTAATACCAGTTTATCCAAATCAGAGCATTTCTGTTTCACATGTTTCTCTCAGAATTTATTTCTGCCTAATTTAAATCTGTCTACCAAGCCTTGCCTAAATGCAGGTGGATTAAATTGGGACAGTGCAATGTTAGACCAGACACTGTTAAACTACTCTGTTAAACAACAGCGCTCCCGTAAAAACTTAAACTTTTTTTTTTTTAAATCTAAAAATCTTAAATGTAAATTCAGTTAAACCAGTGAAACTTCCATCGTGTAAACATCAAGGTTCTGATCATTTTGTTTCTGTTCTTGGTGCCTAACCGTATCATTCAATCGTTCTCAGACCACTCAGGGGTATTTTGCCAGGGGTTCCTCTGGGTGTTGCTTTGATGATTGAATCACAAGCTCGCAGCAGCTGCCTGAGCTAATCGCTTTTCTTCAGAACAGTCATTTGCCATTCACAACGGCAGATGATTCAGATATTGTAAAGCAAGCTCCGTACACGAGTTACTAACCGCAAGACATAGGGCTGGAGGATATGTACATTAACTATACCATCTTCCAGACCCGGCTGCCAAGACTAGTCCTCATCTACTCACATCCTGGGAACGCGCGCAGGGGACGGTGTCTCTGTTATTGTGTGAAAGCCTAAGACACTTCTGAAAGGAGGTTTCTAGTGATGAAGGAAATGACGTGTATAAAAACAACTGTGGGCTGTGCACTGACATGTAGTCAGGATCAAAAGGAGATCATTAGATTTAGTCCTAATAAAGAATTGAACGAAACTTCAAAATCTCGGTGCCCAAATCCATGTTTTGAACCCCTTTCAAAGTTGCTTTTCATTGCTCTTGAAACAGCTTCTCTAAAAGCAAAACTTGGCAGAGCAGCGCTTAGATCGGATTCAGCGCAAAGCTTTTCAATGCAACATTGAGAGAGTAGCCCAGGCAATCACAACACTCCATGGAGGAAAAACATTCACCGTTTCCCGTGCTTATTTTCAGCTCTTTTCAATCTCACTCATTTAAAACCAGCAAAAAAAAGATTAGGGGAAAGGAAGACAGGCTGCTTGGCAAACTCTCACGAGTATTATAAGGAGATCATGCAAGTGATGCTGAGGATGGAGCCTCTGCCCGTCCTGACCAAAACAGAGCAGGAACGTATTAGGGCATGATAACTTGTAAGCTTAAGTGATATAGGCAGTAATGACTGACCCCGTAGACCTGAGGAGCCCATTCGTTTTCCTTCCTGCTGGTAGAAGGCTTTCTGCTGGGGTGTAAGTGATAACGAGATGCCACCGCTGTTATACAGAGTGCAATATCGAATAACTTCTTCAAATGCTCCTTTCATAAAGTAAATGTCTTCCTGATCCTTTAAAGTAAGGAGATAATATACTTTATCAAAAAAAAAAAAAAAAAGAGCACATTTTAAAAATACTGATAATGCATAAGGCTTTACATCCTAGGTAAAAAAGAGCTTTTGTTTGCTCTTTTACCCATTTTGTAAAATGCCCAGGTGCATGCATTATTTATAGGATGTGATATTTTTGCTCTAGCCATTTTTCATGTTCAGCCATCACAGACAGAATAGTAATGAAAAGGTTGGTGAGTTTTTAAACCAGAGTACAATATCAGCCAGTATGAGCTCCTTAACCCGGTAAGGGAAAAATGACCAACATTTTCTTCCAGACATCAGATCTTTCTTCCCCTGTCAGTTATCTCTGAAAAGCTTTTGTTTTCCTGCTCAAACCACTCTATGCAAAGTATTATCTTCTCCCATTCAAACACAGCTTTACAAGCTAAAAGTACACCCTGGTTGGGAATTTTGAGGTTGGTTCATTTTTTCTCCTGACATAGTTAACTTCTGAAAACATTATTTGCTAAAAAGATACCATTTCATGCCCATTGTTGAAGTTCACAATTAGAAACACAAAACCAGCCAACACCACAGTTTGCTTTACCTGATTTTTCAGTGTGCATTTCACAGCCATCCACTTTTGTTCAGAGCTAAATGGAATTTCCTTCTTTCTTACATAAATATCTTTTATGTCAGCTAATTCCATCTAAAGTAAGGGCAAACAAAAAAAGCGTGATGTAATGCTGAACAATGCCAAAGCTTGTATACATTTTCCATATTACAGGCATTGACTGTTGACCATGTACTTCCAGGCAGTCATATACCACAGAGCTCAAGAGAAAGCATGGGGAGAGCAAACCACGTTTTTCAAACCCATCTTTTACTTTTGGTGCCTGATATGCGATAAATTAAACTGGAGTCTGAAGCTTGATCCCTGTTGACTTTTGCAAGCACTAGGGAGCTGCACTGCTGTCTCGGTGGGGCTTTGGGTCAAAGGAGGCTCAATCCTTCCCCTAAACCTGTTGCTAAGGGATGGGCAGAGCAGGTTTCTTCCAGCCCAAGCTCGGCCTCCCCCAGTTCGGTGATTCCCCAGCCACCGCACTTGGAAGAAAAAGGGAAATTGCAAATAACTGAACGGTCAATCATGGATGCGGTTTCAAATTATTTCCTGACGGGTTAAACTCAAAAAGCAATTAACCACAAGAAGACCCTTCAGCTATGAAGTACGACAGTCCAAATCAGCACACGCCTGCTTTAGCAGCACGCGTGGTGCTCTAGGCGCAGTGGCAGTGATCAAAAGTACCTTCCAGTCTCTCTCTCCCCTGGCCCCCACCAAACCAACCACTTAAAAAAAAAAAAAATAGAAGCGACACCCCCCCCTCGTATTCTGCTATCGCTTGGCTACCGAATGGCGGAGCAGAAGGAAGATTTTAATTTAGCATTTAGGGAAATAAAACATCATTGCTTTACAAAAAAAATCGTGGTTTCACTGTTAGAGTTACCAGCTTTAAAAACAGGAGGTAGGAACAGACGTTTGCAGGTGCACCATTTCATCAGGCACCTTCTGTGCCTTACAGCCCACCTGAGGTCTGTGGATCACAGGCCGCGTGATGCTGAGGTGTTTTACAGCCCTCTGCCTATGAGCATGAATGCAACGTTCATCAAAAAGTCTTGTTTTATGCAATTGTGACTAGAAAAAAGTAAAAATCTAGCAGATGACCCAAACTGATGATGACCCTCTGCCATGCTTTCTCATATGGCTTGTTCTTGCTCATTTTTCACTCTCTTTTATTCCTCCTGAACTCTTAATTAGCATGTGCAGAAAATATAAAAAAAGGCCGTCCGGTCTGAGCCCGAAAGAAATCCTTTAAGCAGCATAATTGCACAGATTAACTAAGCAAAACAATTATTGCTGTCAGCCCAGGAGCTCAGGGGAGGTGTTTGTCCGTGACAAGAGGTTTACATGGGAGAGGTGTACATCTACGACCTTGGGGAGAAGGGACAAAAGAAAGACTAAAACCAGCCTGGGGACTTCAAAGAAGTCTGAGCACTGCTCTCAGACCTAACCATTCCAGCTTTTTTTTTTTTTTTTTTTCCCCATTTCTGGAAAATTTTAAATCTTAACAATCTTACCTTCATTGCAAGGGCAATGAGAGCTCCTTCTGTGGGCTGTCCCATCACACTATTTTTCCTGATAATGGCATTATTGACTACACAGCCAGCCTAGAGAAAGGGACATATTTACATAGTTTATTTTTTCATAACTAAATTCATAGCTTTTTCATCTCTTCAAATGAGATAATGAGAGATTGGAGAATGAAAGCAGCCGCATCCCAAAGGATGTGCTATTCCCCATAGCAGCATCTCTTGAGATCGGTTCTTGTGCTTTCTAAGCCTGCTTAATCTATAGAATACACCAATATTTTGGTAAAATGTTACATTTTGGATAAATTAACATCAAGCAAAACATGATACATATCTAACCAGCTTAATAAATAATGAAAATGAAAACTTCATCTCTCCTATTATTGCTTCTAACATGCAGTATGAATAGAAGACGACCTAAACTCCATTTGAGATTCCAGCTCAGATCATTTCACTACCCAAACACTCCGCTTTAGCCTACAGTTGAATGTGCAAGACTTTATCTAATGCTAACACGAAACCCAGAGACCACCACAGTACGTTTATATATTGACTATGTAGCTAGCTAAAGTCTAGAGTCTGTCCATATTAAAAACATGGTAAAATTAATCATTCTCTCCTCTGCCAGAATTGTATTTTTATCCAAAATTTCATGATTCTGGTCTCTTTTCACATGTCTTATGATTGTTACCTTTCACCCATAAGCTTCAGGTATTATATCACAATTACCCAGAGCCTTTCCATGAGAATGCTCTAGCAGGATAGTTCATTTTAGAGTTACAAAAGCGGCTTTTTTTCACGCTCATAATCCAAAGCGATCTGTGCAAGCGAAAATTGAATGTAAATAAGACAAGCTGGTTCATAATTTATACTTACCTCCACTAGTTTCCCAACTGAGATGTTGGAAAATTCTTTAAGAATCTCCTTTGATGGCAGAAGATAAACATTTCCTTCTCCATTGTAGCCCACCCCACTGACCTGAGGAAGGGAGAGACGGAAAGAGCAGATTTCCCAGTGCCAGGCAGGACTATATACATCTGTATACGTTGGGGTGCACTTGAGCAAATTGCTGATTTTGCAGGCATGTTGGGATTATTCTTTCTAGCTCAAAGCTACACTTATAGGAAAGGCTACAGATAATGAAAGTACAATACTACAATAGCTGTATAGGAACAAAAAGAATCAGCTGGTTTTACACAGAACTTGTTCGCCATGAGTTCAGAATCTCTTGCAGCTCAGTCGAGAGATCCGGCCCTTTGGTAGCAGTGGGTTCACTGGTTTTACCCTCCCGATGACTGGTCTGTCTGTCCACTGCCTTACATTTTGCATGCCTGCATTTTTCACCCACTTTGCACACAGGTAAAAGAACCATGCGGAAGGATCAGGTCACTCGTATAATAAATATTCCTGCAGAAGATGGGCCCACAAGGGTCAGCGGCAGGTTTCAGTATTTACAATAATTGCAGAGAACAGCAGACGATGTCAATGAACATCTTTCTTATGGCATCTGAGCAGCTTTTGTACACTCAGCCCCACCTCTGCCTGTCTCCAGCACCACAAACGTCCCTTCTCTTCGTGGAGCTGGTGATGTGCAAGATACCGCTCGTTCTGGGACTGACTCAGCATCCCTGATTGGGGCCTAATTGAACTAAAAGCAAATGGGCCCTGCTGAGCTTGAACAGGAAAGTCCGTACTACCGCCTCGGCCATACCTCTGCCTGGAACCCATCCGAGGTCACGAGCCGAGTCGCCGTCATCTCGTTGGCTGTCAGAGTGCCTGTCTTATCCGAGCAGATGACATTGCAGCAACCTGATGCAGGAAAGTTTTCAATCAGAACTAATAAATAATGCAACTGGATAATGAGATTCAAGGCCCCAGAAGAGGGAGCACGTGTTTCCCTAATGTTACTCAAACTGCACCAGTGAGAAAAGGGAGAAAATACCAAGTGGATGAGTTTCCTAACAGGGCTTTGTAAGGAAAGGATTTGAGTGGACGTCAGGGGATCGTGCACATCATTTGGATGTGAGATGTGGTAGGAGACGTTGGAAGAGGGCCACATCATCTTGAGCATCGTACGGTGGGCGGTCAGAGAAGGCGGTGACCTCCGGGGAGCTGACCGATGTGTCTGAGCTGCCACATCACCCAGCGGAACAGCTGTTGTATTCTGAAAAGATGGATCAAACTCCCGCTCTGCCACGTGCTTCCTCAGGTGGGCCATTCAACCCTTGCTCCTCTAAATCAGGAATAACAGCCCTTCCCTGCCTCCCCAAGGGATTGCGAGGGCAGATGTGTTAAAGACTACTACAAAAAACACTTAAAAATCCACAGCTAAGAGCAGGAGCTGCCCCACTCGTGCTCTGCTCTGTGACAATCCTGCTTCGGCAAAGCACATTTACACCACAATACAGCAAAGGAGTGAATTAGCAGAGTCACCGCGTTCAAGTTAGTTTCCACTCCCAAGAAGGGGAAAAATGGCTTTAATGCGAAAAAGAATCAGACTCCAGCTCCCTTTTAAGTCTGATTATCTTCCCTGGCTCTGGAGATGCCCACGCTGCTTAGGCACAGACCCCCTGCGCGTGATGACCGCTGGGTAAAGCCTGGAGAGAATAAAGCAGATTGGGCTGCAATTAAATGAATTGCCGTTTCGAAGGATTAGCACAGAGCAAAGCTATCACCTCCAATATTTTATTTTTAGTTACTGACAATTAAAGAGTCAGATAAAGAAGAAGGATTATTTTTCTCCTTTTCAGCGGTTTAACAGACATGGCACAATTAACGTGTGGGAGAGTACAGGTTTTGCCACGCTTAGACTGTCTCGCAGAGCAGCCGGGCACCTGGCAGTTACACCTATTTGAGCGCAGCCCTACCAGAACGAAATTCTTCATGAGATAAGGCTGTTTCAGATGTCCTGGGTCAGGGCAGATACAATAAAATAAGGGTGATAAGATTCTTTAACTGCAGAACAAACAAGGGCAGTTCAAACAATAGCAGCATTTTCAAGGAAGACAGATTTTAGCTGAAGGATCCGGCTGTGCAGCAGATATTTGTGACTGCACGGGCCAGGCTTGGCATTTAATGTACTTTTTAATGAGTGGTACTAAATACACAACAAGTCTTCTCCTTCGTATAACTGCCATACTGACCAAGGTCAGAGCAGCAAAGCCTGGAATACGGTGACCTGGGAATAAGGGCCAGTTTGAAGATAAGGGGAGGTGGAAGAATAATTTCATTACAGTCCATTCTGCCCTGCAGTTGTGAGGGTGGGCTGGACGCCTTCTCAAGGTCCTCTCTGTCCCTGTTTTCCATGACTCTCTGGATATCAGGGAGGTGGCTGTACAGGCTGTGGAAGGACAAATGATTTTGTTTATGCCACCAGGCTCGACTTGAGGGGCTGCAAGGTTTTTTTAGCCAGATACAGAAGAAGCGGACAGGATGGACCTGCAGGATGATCCCACAGAACGGGGAGGAAGGAGACACCAAGCCTTTCAACCCGAGCAAGGCATGCATGTCTGCAGAGGGGTTCTGCTCCCCATGGGCCAGTGCCATGGGTTGGGTTGCACCATCCCTAGCACACTAAAATAAGGGAAAAGGGTGAGCAACACAGGGCAGAAAATGTATTTAAGTCTGAGTGCGTTGCTCTGGCCCAGTAAGCATACTCCAAATTTAATTTTTTTAATCAGACCAAGGCTCACTTGGCCAGCCCGTTGTTATTCAGTTCAGATTTTGAAGCCTGGCAGATGACCAAGCTGTGTGGCCCCTTCGCAGCCTTACCTAAGGTTTCTACTATGGGCAGCTTCTTCACAATCACCCTTTTCTTGGCCATCCGGAGAATGCCCAGCACCAGCGTTACGGTGACCACGATGGGAAGGCCCTCTGGGATGGCAGCCACCGCCAGGCTGGGGACAGCGGAGAGAAAACAGCTTCAACACGGGGGTCCAACTACAAGTATCGACCAAAATATGTCAGAGGGACATTTCCATGGGGTGAGTTTTCCTGCTTATATGTGCATATCTGAATGGGAGCGTGCAGTGCTAACCACTGGGACTGCTGGCACACGGTAAATACAAAAGCGGGATATTTATCCAACTCTTCAACCTTTTTCTGGATAATTTTGACAATTACTTTGCTTCTTTACATTGCCAAAGAGCATTCATTTCTGGCTAAGTAGGGATTTAGGGGTTGGATTTCATTTTATTTATTTAATTTTCTGAGGTTGGAAGTTGAATATTCCTTGGCATCGCGGCTCACACATTAGCTACTGGCTCCTGGCCACATGCAACCCCTCATCTCCTCTCCTACATGTGGGTACAAGCTACGGTGGGACAGAATCCACTCCCACATGTCCCCATGCTGCACACTGTGAATCGGAGCAACATCAAAACCTGCAACACCTGACATGCTAGAAAAATCCAGACACAGTCTGTATCTGTCCCTTAGTTATTCCTTGGATAACTCTGAACACTTCTAGGTACACGTAAAAAGTAATCAAGGAGGACTTTGGAAACTATAGGCTGTTCTCCAAAACTCAGGCTTAACCACTTTTCTCTGCCACCACATCCCCCCAGGAGACAGGAGGGTGGGCGCTGAGCCAGTTTGGCTTCTCCGGTGTCCCCTCATCCGTGGTTTTGTTTTTATTTCCATATAATACTGCTACTTTTTTTTTTTTTTTGAAGGATTGATTTTAGAGCCATGACAACACCAAACAACAGGTTTTATGGGTGCTACTAAAGACACATGGTTTATTATGCTTGATTAAGAGGTTGTGCATGCTTTTTATGCCACATAAAATGCGCATTCCTATCTTTAGACGTAAATCCAGTAAGAACAGCAAAGACTAATATTTGCTGTTGCTACACTCCCACTAAGTTCATAGTACAGATAGGAAAGGACATTCACAGCAGGATGAGGTGGAAAAGGCAGGGAAGATTTTCAAAATACTGATTTCCAGAATTAAATAAACCCTCAAACTTGTTTTTTTTCTACTAAACTCTGTTGTAAAGCTCACATTAATTTCACCAGTGCAAGATCAAGACATATTTTTGAAGGGTCTTACTCAAGTTCTCTCTTTTGTGAAATGTCCTTTGTTTTGAACAGGGAATTCCCTGGGACATGTTTCATCAGAAATCAAAGAGAAAGGTGCTCTCCAGTCCTCACCTAACTCCGATCGTGAACATGCTGAGGAGATGCTTCCCTTGTAACCAGCCAATAAGCATTATTAAACCTGGTGGGAGAAAACCGTCCGATTAAAAAACTTCACGAAATTTATAATTCTCTAACCTGCTTTAGCTGTTGTTGGGGAACTGAGTATGCAACGAGGCCCCCATATCTCTCCTTCTGAGGTGTCTCTGCTTGAACCCCCAAAGTCCAGATAACCCACATCAACAAACACTTTTGAAAAAAGCAGCCCTGGAGCACGGAGGGCTTTCACGGCTGACCGTGCAAGTACGAGCATTGCGTCCTACTCACCGATGATGCCAAAGGAGAAAAGAGTGAGCTGCTTCCCCAGTCTGTCCATGCTTTTCTGGAGAGGTGTTTTAGGGGTCTGGAAACATTAGAGTATAGCTGGTTTTCTTTGCTTGTTACATAAGATGAGAAGATGACACTCAGCCCAGAACAACTGACCCACACAGTCCTGGTTATCACTACCCTGGTCCCTACAGCCGCCTGATAGACCCAGTACTTACCCACCCCAAACCCCCAACGGGGTCTGCTGGGCACAGACTGTCCCGCTGAGAAAAAGTCTCTGCCTCAATACATCAAGACAGGCAAAAAGTGGAAGAAAAAGAAGAATTATATTCAATTCCAGCTGGGAAGCCAAGGTAGAGACAGACTAAGGGCTAAATCAGAAAAGGACCTTAGCGATTGCGTCCGGGACTGGGTAACGTGTGTGCAAAGCCTCTGGGGCAGGGTTAAAATGTCCGGACCCCCATCCCTGTCCCAGAGGCTTTGCACACACATTGCCCAGAAGCGTCTACTTCTGCTTTGCTGCAATTTCTTGCACTGATGGATCAAGAGCTAACTAGTTTCTAGACCCTCATCTGTGTTAGTTCAGAGCTCTGGCCCATGAAATGGCAGGTATAGAAGTAAAATTTTATATATGTAGGGGAAAGTGGGGGTGGGAGGGAAGAAGAAACCGTAATGTTTAGGTGACTAACAAGTTAGACACAAGCTGAGGATCACAAGTCTGGATTTAGAAGCCTAAGTCCTGCTTACAACCACCTTCTTTGGATACAGCACTTTGGTGTCCCTCAGTCACACGGGCATTTTGTGGCAGAAACAGAAATGAACCCAGTGCACTAACTCTTGGAACTGCTCCTCCTGACAAACTTTCATCCCAAACATCCACCATTTCCAGAGAGACACAGAGACTTCATTACCTCTTCAGCCTGCATCATTTTGAACACCTCTCCAAACTGTGAATTTTCACCCGTCCCAATAACTACGCCCTGAAAAGAAGGAAAAAAAGAGGGGGGGGGAATGAAAAAAATCTAGAGATTCTGTGATTCTGTAACTAACATCAAGGAAAAGATCGAGGCTGATAGGACTCACTTTTCCCTTCCCGTATCGCACCAGGGTCCCCATGAAAACAACGTTGCTCAGCGTGGTTATGTCCCCAGCTTCCAGTAAAACAGTGTCAGTCTTGTTGCAAGGCTCAGCTTCTCCGGTAAAACTGGATTCATCCACCAGCAGATCTGTAACCTGATCAAAAAGGCACATTTCTGGCACTGTTAAGACAAGAAATTTCCAAAACAGGCTCTTGTACGTATAGCTGTATTTACCTCTATCAGCCTGAGGTCTGCAGGAACCCTGTCGCCAACAGACAGATGTATGATATCTCCAGGCACGAGCTCTCGTGCTAGAAGATGCTGCAGTTTTCCTTCCCTTAGGCTACATTAGACAAATGGAAAAAGAAGAAAGGAAACCAGGCTGTGAGGTTTTTATTCCTTCTGCAGGCTTGGGAATACGACTGGTGAGAAAGCAAGGGCCTTGCCCCAAAGAGCTTCCAAAATAAACAAGAACTTAAAATCTTCATAACGACGAGGAGAGATGATTACGTTCCGTTTGGGCTCAGTTTTAACTCATAAACAGATGGGCAGGTTATGGAAGACTTGCATTTCAGCAATAAGTGACTTAAACATACTTATACAGTGGATAGGAGTGACCAGACGGTGTGCTTTCCTGTAGCTCATGCTTTAAATAACGAAATGCAGATTCTTTAACCTAAAAAGAAGCTTTAAAAAGCTAGAATTACCACTGACATTTCACTATTGTGTTAAAAGTACAGCCTTTCAAGTGGTTAGATGCTTATGGTGTCATATCATAAATAAATAAAGAACAAACAGTGGCATTTGTAAGATCCAAACCTGGGTGAACTTTGGACCAGAAGAAAATCCCACGCTGCTTTTGCAGTGCAAGGTTTCTCTGAGCCTCACACCTTATTTATGCTGGCCATGATTTGCAAAGACATAAATAGGAAAAGCGTTTCATGTAATCTAAAGCACTGATACCGAACATCAAAGCAGTCAGGGAAGCGGTATCTGATACACCCTACAACTGCCCCGTGGGCAACGGTGTGACTGCGCTCGATCTGCACCAAAACGCCCGTGTGCCCATGCCCGGCACGTACGTGCAGCGACGGGCAGGCGTGGGCGAGGAAACCCAGCCCACGTGCACCTCCGCTCATAAGCCGTTTTGTGCCAGTCTCCTGGGGGCAAAACTATCCTCAAGCCAAAAAAATAGGCAGGTGAGGTTTTTCCTGCACGGGGACACGCAAGAGGCTGCAGGGCCCCTTATGCGGGGTGTGGAGCGGGACATTTCTGGGACCCTCCTGTCTCTCAGCATTTATTCAATTCCACTGGGCGCCTACTTTAAAAATCAGAGTGATTTCATCCCCTTTCACCCTGCCTTACAGCTGCACCCACACGCGGTGCCACCCCTCCAGACACCGGGTTCTCATCACGTGCATGACAACCTGAAGCAATTTTCTTCACCGGTCGGTTCTGCCCTCGTAACCCAAACCCTGCTAAACCCCACCGAACCAGGCATGCCTCACCAGTTGCACTCAGGGGGCACCAGCTTGTTAAGTTCTTCCAGAGATTTTTCTGAGCGATATTCCTTTTAAACGAGAAAGGAGAAGAAAGCCAAGTTACACGAGCGGACTCGCTCACGACAGCCCCGGCCGCGGAGCCGAGCTCCGGCTGACGTACCTGGATGAAGGCCACGGTGACCACGATGAGCACCGCCTGCGAACAGAGAGGCGTTACAGGCGTGGGCACACCAGCCTCGGAGAGCGAAGGGTTGGGTAGCAGGAGAGGTAGCACCTACCATGGCGATGCTCGCGGCGTCCTCGTATTCTTTTGTGATGACGCTTACTAAAGCGGAAGCCAGCAACAAGAGAATGAGGGGATTTTTAAACTGAAAAAAAAAAACAAACCCAAATTGCAATATGAAGTTAAATACGGCGCTGGCCTCAGACCTCTCCGGAAAGGGTGAGACACGGTTTTGCTGCAGAGACCCTCCTTGCTGGTGAGCGCAGCATCGCTCTGCCCAGGCAGAAGGTGCAGCACCCGCGCTTGGGCTGAGGCCGGATCCTGCACCCGCGCGGGGACAGGCGGCGTCAGGGACCGGCAGGACGAGGCAGAGGCTCACACCAAAAGACACGAGTTTCCTCTCTTTTCCCCCGCTTGCACAGGCAAGGCTCGCCTTTGCAGACGTACAGTGCAGGACTGACTCTAAAAGCTCCTTGGAGGCACGATAGGTACAAACAAAAACTTCATTGTCTTCTTAGAATTTGAAACCAGAAATCCTCTTTCTTTTTTTTTTTCCCCCTCTTTAATTAATCTGCTAAACTCTGCACTGGACCCACGGCTGCAGGAGTCAGATCCTCACTTTTTTCACTTTTAAACACAGATTTTAAGGACCTTTCCCCTACCTGAGAAAGCCCCATTTAGCTGATGTGGGAATTGATGTAAGGGAATTAAGTCAGGCAAAGACAAGACTGCCTGCTTTGGGTAGCAGATGCGTGGTGATGCGCGGTAGGAAAGCCAAGGTTTAAATTTATTCCTTGCTGAAGCCAAAGGTGAAAGTCCCTTCTGTTTCTCTTTAGAAAGACTGGGCGAAGGGGATGCTTTACAAAAATATCAGCGGGAAGAAGCCACGTCAAGCGTCTGCTGAGGGACGGTGCTCAAGTGCAGAGGCGTGAATGGTGTGGGACGGCGAGCAGCTCTTCCAGAGAGACCGGCAGGTTACGGAAGGGTCAGAGACGCACTAAAGGGTTTGTTTGGTGTCCCCGTAAGAGAAACAGATTGTTAAGGATGAGCAGAAAAAAAGCACCATCTCACTTTTTATTAAGAATAAAAGAATCCCTGAAGAGACTTAGTGATGATTACAAAGTGCTTAAAGAATATTAATCACATAGGAAAAAAGGGATAATCCATGAAATAAAAATAAAATCTTTCAAAACAACTAAAATCTTGATGATCCAGCTAAGCAAGAAGAAAATCAGTCAAATTGCTGGTTGAAAATAAACAAAACAAAAAAAAGAGACCCTTCTTGTTTGTTTAAAAGCTGAGGTGAAAGATGCATTAAATACTGATGAGAACCAGTTAATAAAAGGAAAACTCGGGGATAACTCAGCCGGGGAAAAACCAAGACAGCAAATACCACCTTCTGCCTGGCTTTTTGGGGGCAGCCGGTTTGAAATCGTGGCTCTTCACCGCGCGTGGCACCGCGGATGAAGGTACCCGTGACTGATGTGTTGCTAACAGCCACTAACGCTGAGCTCTACAGCTGCTTCTGCTGAGGTCTGGGGCTCTCCTTCACTGGGGTAACTGAAATCAGAGCGGCTTTCTGCTACTACTGGTTTTCCTCAAAACTTTCATGATTTTATCGCTTGCTTTAAAGGGAATAAATATGCTCCAGAAATCAGGTCACTGATCTACGGCTTTTGATTTGTGGGCTGTGTGGAGATAAAAAGGTTTATTTTTATTTTAAGATGTTATCTTCACATTAAGTGACGCCGCATCTCAATCTCACAATGGCTTTCCTGGGGGAACAGAGAGTTTCTGTATCTGGAGCACACCCTCTTCCAAGGCTGAATCCGTGGAAGCAGAAATCCTGAACATTTCAATGTAGAGACATACTCAGGCCAGCCCAGGCAGGGGGTTTTGCCAGGAAATGAGAATCTGTGCAGAAAATCCTTACCTGGTCTAGATATTTCTTCCATATCGGCTCTGTATTCTCTACTGAAAATTCATTCCAGCCATGTTTTAACCTGCGTTGTAGCACAGAAAACTCAGACAGTCCAGTTTGTAAGTCAACCTAGAGGGAAATTTAAAAAAAAAAACAAACAAACCAAACATTACATATTGTAGAATAGTTACAGAAAACTTCTTAAGGCAAAGTTATGTTAAAAACCTGTAAGTAGACTGGGCAAGATGTTCATGGTTCAGTCCCCAACAAAAAAAAAAAAAAAAAAAGAAAAAATCTATCCACTGTTTTTCTGTTTAGGTATTTATTTTTGTTAAACTATAAAACTTTACCTTCAACCAGCACAGAAACCCATAAAGTAAGCATGAGTTAATTAAAAAAAAAAATTTCCACAAGTAAGAAACCATATAATAGATGACAAATTAGAAATCTAAAATAGTAAAGGAAAGAATTGACTTCGGGTTTCACTGTACATTTAAAGAAAAAATAAAAATAAAAATACCCTGACAAAAATCAAAGAGAACAAATGGAATAAGATCTATTTTGCCTGGATTTAAAAAAATAGCAAGGTCAGACACCAAAATATCACTAAGCACTGTAACTTTCCCTAGTCACGGGGACTCAGCCTTTCTAAATTTCCACCTATTTTTCAGACATGGCGTTAGGCGTGAGTTATAATATCAGATTGTTTCTTTTCCCAAGGGCAAACTCCGGTGCAGAGTTTCCTTCCTGAGCCCCAGTGTCCCCCCGTCCCTCCGGCTACGTCCACGCTGCGGCTGCGGGGAAGCTCCCGGGCAGACGGGTCCGGCGTGAGCTGAACCAGGTGATGGCTACAGCTTCGCTCTTTGCTTGCGGTAGGGACGGCGAGGTGAATTTATATCTAACAAGCTGCGAGCAAGCCTTTGAGAAGTCACTAGGACAACAAATGTGATGGGTTTTGCCTCTGAAATGAAACCTGCTAGGAAAAGCAGGGGGAAAAAGCGCTGCGTGCATTTGCACAACATTTTCCAAGGAGCTGCTCGAGCGGGTGCAGCCTGCGCCTGGGCTCCTCTGCCCGCCTCGGCAGAGCACCGCGAGCCCTTCGTCTTCCAGGCTGGACAACTCAACCGCTTGAACCGCTTCACCTGCGGCTCACAGAGCCACTCACTTCAGTGAAATCCTTCCCCAGGACAAAGCGAAGCACAAAAGCCCGGTGCTGAGCCTCGAACACAGGGATCCGTCCCACATAAAGGCACGTTGGGCAGTCCAGGGGTTTGCACGTGAAACCGAAGACCAATTTTGCTGCTCAGTCTTTTCCCAGAGTCAGATTACACAGACTGCGTTGCTATGTTCACAAAGACCTCTAGAAACCCTTCCTTACGTTTAAAGCTTTTGCCAAGTCTTCTTTATGGCATTTACACGCGTCTTTCGGGGGCAGAACTGTCACCTCCTTCTCCTGCTCAATTATTTTCAGCTCACACTCCTCATGGGTCTGAGTAAACGAGATAAAATGATCGTTAGGCAAGAGCACAGTTCACAAAAGCATTCCAGCATCTCTTTGCTTCTTCCCTTAATCCCATTCCCTCACCTTGCCAGCCGTGTGACTTCACAGTTAGCTAAAACACTTCCTAAATCACCGCACTCTATAACGTTCACTAATAAATCTTTATTACAGCCTCAAATCCGGGTGCACATTTTTGTAGTGGAAAAAAAGGTTATTAGGAGCTGGATCACCAAAAAGACAAGCGCACGCCACCGCCGTGGTGAGAAGAGCGTGCCGGGCTCTGCTGTTGGCAGGTATCCTGCCCGAGATGAGCATTTTTCTATGCCAGTACAGCCCACTGCACGCTCAATGCTCAGAGCAAGGAAAAAACCTTTGCCTTGTTAAAGACGTAATAAATGAACAGAAAATGTGAGCTAGAAAAATTTCTGAGCCAGTGGGAGAAAGCAAAAGTCTCCTCTCCCGTCTCCACGGCTGTTTTCCTCCACCACTGCTCTGCAAACACCTCCGAGCAGGACAAACCCTTCCTGCCCCATCCGGGCAGCCCGAGGGCTGCGCCGAGCTCCCAGCACCCAGGGGCTCAGCACCCCGACCTCTCTTCCCTTTCGAGATCCCTCGTCTCCTTTTCCAAAACGCTTTTTCCAGAGCCGCAGCATCGCCTGGACTCTCAGCCAGGCACAGGGCGGAGGCGGTGTGACCGCTACTGCGGGGTGAGTAGGGAGAGGGAGAAATCTCACTCTTCCCGAGGGACAGGAAAATCCATTCCCGTTTACCTTCATTCAGAAAGCACAAAAGCGCGTGTTCATTGAGAGAGGGATCCCGAGGGAGCGCAGTGCTCAGCCCCGCGGCCAGCCCACGCTTGACAGGGCAGGAGGAATTGGGCACCGGCTCCCCGCTACCAGCAGCTGGGGTGTTTGCTGGGGGAAACCTTCAGGTCTGGCTCATAGCAGCACCTGAGCAAGGGTTTGGAGGACTTCAGAGGTGCCTGAAGTGGTATTTGGAGAACTAGCCCTTCTATGAATATTCAGGAGGTTTCTAGGAACATCCAGTTTTGCAATCTAAAGCCCGAGATAAACACAGAAAATCTCTTTGGCGGTTCACTCATGCTGGTCCACAGAATTGGTTTCCGTCTTGTGACTTCTGGAGAGCTCGTAGCAGATGAGATAGGAGCACCTCTAAGCCCTGCTCCTTAAAAAGGCTTTTGCCGCTTCCATACATTGCAGCCCCCTTTTTATCCCTGTTTACTGACCCACAGTACAGCCGCCAACACGTGAGATACCGGCACTGACCTGCTCCCGGCGGAAAGGCAGAAGAGTTTCCTCTGACCCCTTGGTGTATGCAGTGCTCATTTAGAAGCCATTTTGCCCCAGGAACAATCTGCCTTTCCAAAACCCCAGCAATTTGCCCAAGATTTCCAAGGATTTTCCTGCTTCTAAGTGTCACTCACACTGGTGACGACGTTTTGCCCAAAGAAGCTGCAGTATTTCTCCACTGCTTTGAGGTGTCCTAGCACCGGCCATCACTCTTATTTCAACATTTCCTTAACAGACATCCCTGGAAGTGACAAAAAAGTCCTTCCATGCTTAAAACCAATAATTTATTCCTACTTGTGCGTCCTACTTGTACAAATTCATCAGTTCCCTGTAACTTTGTTGACTCCCAGACACTGCAGGACTCATGCATCCAAGGAGATGGAAGGACTTGCTGGGAAGAAAATACAGGACTGTCACATATAGAAACATACCTTACATTCATTACTGTGCTGGTTTGATTAACACAGTTTCTCGAGGCTCCTCTGTGCTGCCGGTGGCACGTGCAGGTATCAAGGTACAGCCTTGCCTTGAAGGAGTTTAAATTGTAGTTAAAGGAGCTGGAGAAGAGATCCGGGCACGAGGGTAATGTGCCAACAGCCCCCAGAGCCGGTGGGGGAAGCCGGGGCCCAGCTCTATCACCAACATTTACCTTTGAAAAGCCGTGGAGGAAATGAATGACAAAAGCTCACAAGGTATGGATGTACCCGAGCCGTACGCTGCCAGCACTGGCTGCAGATCAATAGAAACACCAGCAGCTCCACACTCCACGCAGCCAGGGGCTGTTGTGACATGAACAGCTTTATTGGGATGAGTTAATTTGCATTGATTAGCTTACACCTGTAAGTGATTTCCCCTGGACAAATGAGGCACAGCTTTTCCTACCAGATAAACAGCTCCAGCAATGCAGAAGTTGGAAATGCATCCAGGGAGCCCTGTCTCCCTCCTCCTCTGCAAAGCGCTGCCGGTGCAGAGCCCCTTTGTCCCTGAACATGTCCCACCCCGGGTCTGTTGGGCACCAGGCAGTGTCCTGAGCAAACCTCTTCACAAACTAACCTCTCGTTGCGCATTACTTCCTTTTCTATTTATACTGTAAACCAGATGTGGGCTATCAACATCATCTATTTACATTTTTAACCTTTATCCTTTCGGCATAACTCAAGCACAAGAGTGCACGACTCCAGACAGCAGAAATAAACTTCGCCTGACATTTACTCAAAAAAAAAAAAAAAAAAAAAAAAATTATTAGTTTATCTATTGCTTTGCAAGATCAGGAGGCATTGGAGGCCGTGCAGAGCAGCTGGCCGGGCCTGGGAGCCCTGCAGCAGCCTGCCCCAGCGCACCGCGGAGCACGCCTGGCGCTGCTGGTACCTGCGCATCCACCTCCCTCGCCCCGAAACAATCCATCCATTGTCACGCCGAGCAGCCCATGCGGGAAGGAAGAAAGCGTGGGGCTTCCTGCAGAGTACATAGCCCTTTCTGTGTGCTCTGGTGAACAGCCCAAAAGAGGAGTTCCCGGGATTTCCCCCCCCGCCTCTGCCTTTACTGAGGTTTTGCATATTTCTCTTCCCCGTTGTAGATTACTTTGGACCAACTAATACATTGTAATCTGGTCAAAAGTGGGCTGGGTTATTTAGTCTAACAAGAAGCCCTTTACAACACTAAGCAGAAACCCTCTTCTTGTATGTTCCTCATCCTTACTAGAAGAAATAAATCAAATAATTCCCTCAAAAGCCCTATTGCTTTTTTTGGTGCACATGGCAGGCAGAGGACCTGTGTTTCAGGGGTGCAGGCAGCGTGAAGGAACCAACCCAGAGCAAACCACAGCCCTGCAAGCGAGAGGCTTTGTTATCCGAGCCCCCAGCCGTTTCCCACCCACCGCCGTGGTTTCAGCTCCTCTCACACAGCTTCTTGCTCCCCCATCACACGTCTATAGGAGAACTGCAGACTTTCTACGTGAAATAAAGCCTCTGGTCTCCCTGCTTGCAGATATAAGCCTCAAAATAGATGCTTTGATTGTTCAAAAAGCAAAGGGTTTTTCCAGAAAAGCTGCTTTAAAACTATTCCCTGGATTTTAAGCTGGTCCCAGGGGTATTGGAGGGCTGACTCAGGCTGGGTGGGCAGTGCCCAAACCGTGGGCTCGTAGCCCCCGCTGCACGTGCCCCTCCCCTCCCCTCCACTGCTCTCTTGCTCCTACTCACACATTTTTTTAAAAAAAAAAGTCTTCCAGCTCCCTTTAATCTAAAGCAAAGCCCCTTGAGCTGAAAGATGGCATCGCCCCGTCACTGCAGCTCCACAGCTGCCAGCGATCCCAGCTGAGGGGCCTCCTCACCCACCCAAACCAGCCCCACCCAGGCCCAAAAAAACCCCAAAACCCAAGAGTTTAAGGCAACTTCGTGTCTAAGGCCTCCTGGGAGGGAGGTGCTGCAGCCCTCAGCCCGAAAACCTGTGGGAGCTGGAGGGAGGGAGTTAACTCCTTGCCTGCTGGAAGCTTTTCAGAAGCGAGGAATTGGGCTTGACACCTCTAAGGGGCTGAAAACACCCGTGATTCTGCAAGTGAAGTCCCACGGTCTTCCTTTTTTCACCTGGAAGGAAAGCTGCACTTTTATTTAGTTTATTTTGAGGGCATATAAAAAAATAGGTACCTGCATGATAATAAAACTCTTCTGATCAGGATGCTCTGCATATCCAGAAGGATATGGAGCCTATGAAATTCTCCAGGAGATAAATGCTCATTGGTATGAAACCTGAAATGGAAAAAAGCCTCGACCCAAACTGGAATAGTAATTTAGCCCTGAACGTAGGAGAGGGCTGGGAAATTCCCCTTACTCTGTCTCATGGCTACTGAATCTCGAATGGATCAGGTATTGTGGGGGAAAAGATCAAAAGGGATTTTGGTGAGGAAGAATGGAACAATTGCAAAAGAAAAGTCCTAGCAGCTCCGAAGAAACTCTGAAGATCTTGATGCACTAAAAGCTACTACGCAGACGTGCCTGGGGTAGGAGCCAGCTCTTTCTAAAGCTAATAAGGGAAAAAGCCCCTAAATCACCGCAGGTCCCTGGTGGGTTGGCAGTAGATCTCCATGACGAACTCTTCTCCCATCCCGATGCTCTCCGAGACCTTAAAGGTGTTTCCATCTTGCCCTGTGATTCAGTTATTTTGGGATGAAGGGGGCAGAGGGAGGCCTGTGCCTGCATACGCGGCTCCCTCCCGCTGGCACCCGCCTGTGGCTCCCGCGGGGCACCGTGTGGGGAAATGGAGGCCACCCCACAGTGCGGAGATGGACAGCTTGCTCTGGATGGTGTTCCAAACCCCACCCATCTCATCAGGTTAAAAACTCTTGGGAGCGGAGGGCTGCAGCCCCCTGGGAAATCTGCCCTTGACTGTGCACCATTGGGTGCACTGGGTGCTGCGGGGCCGACCCTCGTACATGGTCAAAGGGAGAGGGAGATGTGACCCACACAGTGCACAGGGTTTTTTTTCATTTTCAAACACACGTAAACACACAGGTACGTGTGCTCGTGCACACACACACACACACACGGATGCTCAGAAGAAAAATCTTTGGATGTTCTTCAGACTTCTGCAGGAAACACATGGTTCTCATAAACCGTAAATCGGCACCACAAAGATTCCCTGGGATTCTGAATGGGTCGCTGGAGAAAAAGAGTTGAAACCATATACGGCAGAGTCTAGACACAGGCTGTGCTTGTGCTTTGACGTGGAAGTTAACTGTTCTGCCCTCTCCAGATAACAGCATCGCCAGAGCCGGCGAGCTGGCCATCACCTCGCAGCTACCAGCGCTGGGGCTTTTCCTTCACAACCCACAATTTGTGTATTTATCCTGGCTTGAGTCCCATCAGATCACCCGGACTCACATCTTTAAGGCCCAGGACAACTCTTTGACCAAAATCCTTAAGATCTGTAAGATCGAAAGTGCTCTGTTTTCAAATAAAGAAGCAAAATGCCATCCTTAGAGGAAACGTGAGTCATTTACCAGCCTAAATCATAACGTGAGAATATATTCTTGATTTATCAAGTTCCTGTTGTCATTTCGCATTGCTGCCTACTTCCTATGCCTGCAGCCAGAACGCTGGTCCTTTCCCTGTCCTGTCCTAAATGTATCACACTCTGCAAGGACTAGAGCTAAAATTCGAGAAGGGATTATATTTTGAAGTAAATATGTATCATTTTGGCACAACAGAGATGGTAGCGCCGAAGAACAAGCCAGACTAATTGCTGGTGGCCTCCTGCCTATGTACGATCAGAAATCTCAGCTTCCCATCAAAGCGAGATTACAGACACTTTAACCTCAACAAGGTCTTTCTTTCCTGGGATTTTAAGCCATGTTTAAGTAGTGTAGAGCAGCATCGCACAACGCGCTGCTCAATGTCTTACTTTCTTCTCCCAGTAGCACTGACCAACCCCCATACTGGAAAGACGAGACTCAGAAGAGAGCAGAGGATTAGCTGAAATAACATCTGAGAAAAGACCTCAGTCAGACAGTCACGGAAAAGAACATGAATATCTCGAAAGTGTGTGGATGGTGCTTCTTGGGACGGGACTAAGGGCTAAGCCTGCAAGCTGAAGGAATTAGACAAATCGGGTTTATGTGGGAGGGCCCCCAACTAATCTGTCATGTGGGAGAATAAAATGGGGCTTGAGCAATGGAAATCCCTATGCTGAGCAAATGTGATAATAAAATAATCCCGGACCTGAAGGTTTTGTGGCGAAAAAACAAGGAGAACAGCAAATGTGACACCTAAAGCACCACTGGCCACTCTGGTCCATCTGCACCGAGGAGAGGTAGTGAAAGGAGGAGGGAAAAAAAATCACTGTTCATACATCAGCATTTTTCAAGAGAAGAAAGCGTTATTTCGAAGCGGACTCGCAGAGCTAAAGCTCTTCTCGGCCATTCGTTACCAGGGATGACTGCAGCAACAGATCAGATGGTCCCTGCCCGTCCACCCGCGACCGGCACCGCTGGCAGGGGTACCCCGGGACAGGGGCAGCCTCGCTCTTCATATACCCTTCTGCTGAGACAGCGCTTGCATTTTGTGCAAGCACTCCAGCAAGCCTCACACAGCGCCCGTGGACCTCACGGCAGTCACTCTGCTACGAGTTTTGTTAATTTTGAATCTCCTCAGTGCAGAGAACAACGTTCCTGGCCAGGACTTTGGCCTGAGCTATACGTCCTGGGAATATCGCATAGAAACAAGTATCCCCATCTCACCCCGCTGCCTGGTAAACATCATTAATCTCATCCCCTGATGTACGGGGAAGGACTCGGTGCAGAGAGAGGAGAGCGCAGCAGCAGCAATATCAAGTTACCCATGGGACAAAGCAGACAAAGTAGACAAATTTAACCCCAATTACACAAACTATTTCAGCAGGTCCAGGCAAGAGGCATAGGCAATCCTCACCTCCTCTTCCGGCTCGCCGCTTCCAAGGGGCTGATATTTCTGCACGAAGCGGAAAAATGACCTTTTCTGGAAGAGTTTGGCGAAACCTCCTTCTACCATCTTCGCAGCGCTGGCTCGAATTCCCCTGCAAGCACGGGGCTATGGTTACAGGCAGGGAGAGGCAGCGGGTACCTGCCGCCAAGTCACGCCTTCGGCCGCGGGTGCCGGAGGGAGGCTGCGCACCCTCCGAGCAGCGACGCAGGGTGCTTCGCCCATAAAACCCTGGCAGGGGAAGCCTGCCTGTGTTTAAGACCGTGGCTGATAGAGGAGTGAGGTGGCCCTACGTGCGTGCACGGCCGGCACCCGAAGAGCAGGTTGAGGTCTTGCAGCTCTATGTTTTCCTCCGCCCTCTGAAAAATTGTTGCGGGAGGAGCGTCGGCGGGTGCCACATCTCGGGCAGGCAGATAGGGAGGTTGTTTTGCTGGGGCTGCTGCGTGCAGAGGCAAGACAGGTTACACAAACTGCCGAGCCTGTTTGAAAACTTCCAGGCTGGGGAAATCCTCCTTGAGAAACGCTCCAGTCAGCATAATGCCGGGATTTATAAGTATTTACATCAGGGAGAGGGCATAAATGCCTGATGTGTGAATTTGTGATGCTCATTTATTAAAAAACCACAGTCTTTCACTTGGTAGAGGGGAGCACTTTCACGGTGGATCTCAACATATGGCTGAAGTTAACCAGTTACATCCTTTCTGAAGATCTACAGCTGCCTGTCAGGGAGCATGGTGCTCTGGTTTGCTCTGGACACCTGCATCCTCCCCCAGGCATCACGACTACAGGATTCACTTAGGCTTAAATTGTCTCGAAGGTGTAAACTATGAGATTAAGATCCTCCTTTGACAGTGAAAACTGCAGTGAGGGAATAAATGTCATTCCCAGTCAGAGAAAAACATACGTGTAATTTTCTGCAGGAGAACAGTTTTCTCCCAGGTGCCACCTTCATGGCTCTGGAGCAGTGCAGGTGGTGACACCAGGACCATGATGGGGCCAAGACCCCAGACTCTCACCTGTGTGACAGCCCACAGTACCCAAAACCTGGCCAACTTCCATCAAACTGGTGTTTTCCCGTGGAGCACTTCAGTGTTGCCTATTTGCATTTCCCAGGTCCCACCAGCTCTAGCAAAAGCTGAGGAGCCCCGTGGGACACCCCACCAGCGTGATGCTGCTAGCAGCTACAGATAACACACGTTGTCCCAGGCTGTGTCCCACTGAAGTGGTCTGGAAGGAGGACTTCTTTCCAAAGACCGAGGGGAAAGCGAAGCGATTGGGAAACACCCTGCTAATAGCCGGGCTCTCGTAAAACACAGCTGGGGCTTCCTAACTCCCTTGGCTCCTGATTGAGAAATGCTTTCTTAATGACCTGAACTGGATGCGTCAGGCAGATGAAGGAAGTTCCTGCATCGCTGCCACAGCCCTCCTTCCCATGGGAAAATGTCCAGGAATAATGCTGGGCACTGATTTTCAGGCAGCTCACATCTAGGCCTGGCCCAGGGTTTAAGCAAGGTGCTTAGCCGGGGCTCGAAGGCAGCCCAGGCTCCCAGAGGGATATAAAGATTTAGACCTTATCGAAATGTATGGGAATTAGGTGGCAAAACATCTCCGAGCTCACACGTGCTTTTGAACTGGTCCCCTCCTTCCGTAGCTTTTGTAAGGAGCTGGAGCACAGCCAGCCGGCCCTGCGTGGTCCTGACACCGCAGAGCAGGCGCTGCCTGGCAGGGAGACACGGTCTCCTGTTCACCTGACCGCGTCTGTAGTAGTCACAGCCTTGGGATCATGTTGAGTTGTTCCTCGTGTCTCTGATAGAAAAGTGGTGAAAAATATCTTCCCCCTCTCTAGGCTGGTAGGAAAAATATTTTCCTGGTTTTGTTCTTGCTTTTCTCATCCCGAAACCTCACCCATCATCCACGCAACCGGCATACGGCAAGGGGAGCTGCCACCCGCGAGGAGCCCGGGGCTCTGCTGTGTGCAATGAGGACGTGGACTGTGCGGTCCCGAGCGCGGCTCTCGTTAGCCAAGTGCTGCTGACAATACGGCTAATTGAGCAACAGGCTCTCGCTGACGGTTTCCTTATTTAACTTCCTCCTCTTGGCAAAAAGCTGCTGCTTGCGGAAACACATGTAGCTCAGTGCTGGGTACACAATCCGGAGAAGAACAAGATCCAGAATCTATGCAACGTGGACACGTGGCCAAGACGCCACATCCCGGGTTGGCCTGGAGGCAGCCGCTGAGCCCCGGCGATGCAGTCACCTTCCTCCTCGCTTGGGGGGGAATGATACAGTGAGGGGTACGACAAAAATACCAAGACAAACAGGAGACAGAAAAGGAGAAATACACGTTGATGAGCATAGTAACGCACCATAATAATTGGTGTGTTTTGGTTTATTATCCAGCAGACCTGCAGCTTGGGAGAAACAGTGTTGTTTGGGCTCGGGACCGTGGCCCTGTCTGTCACCTTTATGTTCGTTCAGTTCTGTAACGTGAAATTACATTTTAGCACCAATGAAATTGAATAAATGCAGAAAGGAAATGCAGTGGTTGCTCACTATTTGCCACACATTCCGCAAAATTGCTGAATGGACTGAAGTTTCATTTTCTTGCTGCTTTTGATTTCTGCCTGTTAGGAAATCTAATGGAAAATTCACGTATTTTGCTATCTCATGGCTCAGAGAATGCTGAGGGAATAAACTGAATCAAGACTATAATATAAAGAAAACAACACTAATATTTGTATTTCTCCATTCTGGTATAAGACATAATTTTCACGCTATAAAAATATAACACACAGCCCAATTACAGTACCTTTACAGTATTTCCTATTTAACTGGATAATAAAGCTCAGGGTCAGACTCCAGTTCTAAATAGGTTATTTGGGAAACCTTTTTTTTTTTTTTTTAAATAGAAAATACCTGTTATGAAGACATATACAGCAAAGCAGCTGTAATCTGAGATTACGTGAGCCCAAAAGATTGCCGCTGTGAGGGCAGGGTGCTGCTTTCAGTTCAAAACTCACAGCTCCTTCACCTGCTTCCCTCGCCGTAACCAGGGCTCCTCACACTTTTGTTCCTCTTGTGCCACCTTGAGGGAAAAAACCTCTGGTGCATGGGTAGAATTTGCTGAGTTTGCTGCCACCCAAAAATCCACATACTCTGCTTTCACGTTTTTCCCAGGCCCCTGGGCAGAACATCTGCTGCTCCTGGTTATAAAAGCAAAGAACAAAGTTTTGGGCCACGGTTCCTTTCCATCTTGTCAGTGCTACTGGTAAAGGCTAGGTAAAATCTTTAGGTCTGTCCTTAATTGTGTCACCAGGAAGGAAGGGGGAATTTAATTAAATCTCTTGGTTTCTGTTTGCACAGCCTCCACTGCTTAAATTGGGAGACTCACCTGGTGGGGCGGCTCAGGCTGGGTGAAGTGAGCCCCACCATCCACATCTCCGTCTTGGAAATCGTCAAAAGGTCTTTTTTGTTTTGCACAGCTTCTCCTGTGGTTCTTGCTATATGGCTACATAGAAAGGTAATAAGGAGGAGGAAAAAATGGGAAGAAACAGGACTTACTTCTGTAGATTCACCAGCAAAAGGTGTCGTCTTTATTTATCTTTAAAGGACACTAAATGATGCTGTAAATCCTTTTGCCATAGACAATCGATGCTCACCTGACACCACCTCCAGAGAAAAATCTAGCCTGTGTAAACAGCATGAGGTGGGAGAAGAAAACAACCCCCTGTATGAACAAACCCTGCTAGTAGAGGCAAAGAGAAACTGTCAGTCTCCAAAGACTCTTCCATGGATTCTCTCAACCTCATAGGCTTCTTCACTGCTCATGAAACTATGGAACAGCTTCCTGAAGGTAACCAAAACACTTCTGCACCATAAAGCTTAATGGAGTTCTGAACTAGGCATGTCAAAATTACAGCAATTTTTTTTATTATTCTCATATTTACAACTTCTGCAGATTGCTGACCTAGAGATGCAGACCTAGAGACGCAGACCTAGAGATGCAGACCCCTGACTTCTTAAAGATCTATTATAATGTTTTTCCTTCTGTTGATGCCAGCTGTTGGGTTCATGAATGCACTGGTAGCACTTCAGCGTCATCTGCAGATGATGCTTTAGGTCACACAATGTTTTTTCCACCGTTAGCGAGCTACAACAACAGAAACTATATTTGCTTGCATTAACACGGAAACAAGTTGAAATCAAAACATCATTCTGTGGTGTTCACCAAATAGATCCTTCTCTTGAAAGCCAAGGTGCTTAGTCCACCTCACACTTCACAGCAGGAGGCACAAGTTATGTACACACATCCCGTCACCTCCCCATCCAAACAGGCCATATGACCATTGCCGTGAGAAGTTCAAATCGTCCCAAGGATGACTTCACTGCCAGACTGAAGAGCTACCCTGACACCTACTGTTAGCTGGCGTTTTCTCATAACCCACAAAAAACCTTTCCAAAGCAATGAAACCCACTGCTATTCCCTCCTTGGCTAAATTACAGGCAGTTTCCCTCCCTGTGACTCCTCTGTTATGATTTCAGGGCAGAAGGGAAGCAATGCAGCAGGGCTCCTGCCCACTCAAGACGAGCAGGTAGAGCAAAACCGGTGTGGGTGGAGCTGGTGGGATGGTGAAGTCTTACCTGCTCCTGGAAACGCAGTGCTCAGCAGCCCAACCTCTCAGCTCCAGGCTCCTCTTGCAGCTCTGGTATCCTGCAGTGGGCACCAGCCCAACGCCGGCCTCCGACTTGGTTTACTTTTCCACCCTTCGAGCAAGCCTTGGCCTCCTGCAAAGCTGTCTGAGCAACTGCTTGCGCAGCACAAACCGCCTGAGCTGGCAGCTGAAACCCATCCAGCAGTGAACAACAGCTCTGAATCAAGAAGGAGAATGCCTGGTCAAATAAAAGGGTCACCTTCTACTTGGGTCACCATCACTATCCTCTTTACGGTCCTGTCCATCAGCTCCTCTTTGGGCAATCGAAATGAAGGCACCAAGAACTGAGTGAGGGTCTGACCCACAAAGGTGGCCCCTCTGAAAGGGGACACTGGTGGTAGTTGTGTTTTGGGGGCCTGTCACCTCCTTTCCAGTGGACAAAATTACTTTTGTCTCCCTGTGCCTATGCTTTCTGAGCTCTCCCAACAACTAAAATTTAAAAGATTTGTCCTTTTTTTCATAATTCGAAGCCAAGAGTATGTCAAGAACACACAACTGAAACTAGGCAGAGTTGAAAAATATACTGGACGCTTTTTATTGAGCACCAAAGTGGCAGAACCTGTACATGTGTAAGCACCAGGGGGACAAACCGGGACAGGTCTGCCTGGGGCTGCCGCAGATCCTCGGCTGCTGCAAGGCAGAGCAGCTCCACGGGCAGCGCTCGAGGATCTGGAAGGCCATGAGCGTTGCTAGCACACAGTGATACACGTAAAGTTTATTATAGCACCAACCATGCTTTAAAGTGTACACGGGAACATTAAAAACAACATACGTTAGTGATTTCCTACTGTGCTTCACAAGATTGTCGTTAAGACATTTGTCTTTGGAGAGAAGACAAGCTGAGGACAACTCATGTGGTCTGTGTTTTCGTTTCAACATGTGATGGATGTCAGTGTTGAAAACACAGCATTTAGACAAGTCTCTTCTGTGGCCTTTGTTTCTGAGTTTCACAATTAATAACTTGAAAAGTATTAACTTGAAAAAAACCCGAAGCATTATAGCACCATAAGGAAGGGTGATGTCTTTGATAACACCCAGTAAACAGAAATTCATCAACAAATTATTAATTTGTCAATTTTCTTTTTTAAAAATTACTTTTGCAGGTTGAAAATATCTTTACCCTCCCATCCAGCAAGGTGATCAAGTATGTGCTTTTGTAGCTACAAAAAAGCAGCCCCTGAAGTGAATGTGTCCACTCAAATTAAGCATATTTTTGGATGCTTTGCAAGATTAGGTTGAGATCTGAAGTTTTAATCTTGCAAATCTGTTAATGCTCAAGACATGTTTTTCAGCTGGATCCTCTGATGTTTCTAGGCACTGAATTTTTTATTTTAAAATAGAACAATTTGGCATTTACTCTTTGGGACTTAGCAGTAACCATTGAAGGTCTTTGCTCATTTAATCAGAATTTGATTTTTCTGCAAAAAGTAATGCTGAAAAAAATCAACCCATTTCACTGAGCAGCATCTAGGAGCAAGGCTGCACTAAGACTTTCATCATGAGCTGTGTTGCTTTAAGTTGTCAAGTAGTGTCAGTGGCAAAGCAGCAAGTTTCTGGCCTAAACTGAGACTGGAACTACAAAATACGGATGGACTCCTGTCTCTCAGCAGGAGTTAAGATAGGAGTTGTATATGATAAAATTCTAGAAATAGATCTGTCTGAATATGGTGTTGCATTTAACACCTAGAACTTGGAACAAAGGCACAAAGAAGTGAATGGAGTTCAACAAATGAAGGTATTTAGGAAAATGTGGAGCCCTTCATTGGCTCCTTTGCTCTGTAAAGCATCGAGGAGTGTGCCTGTTTATGATAGGAAACAGAAGAGCAGTTTGGCATCTTTCATCTCTCCAGCTGCAAATGTCATGCAAAGTATCAAGTGTTTTATAGGCATCTTAGCTTTGGCTTAAAACATTTGGTGAGTGGAAAAAGATCCCGTAGTTTGTGGGTGGAAGCAGGCACTTGTATTTGTGAATTGGGTATCTATATACACCGCTACTACTCTGCATATTAAAATGCTAATTTTATGCATGCAGATGGGGACACGTACTAAGCAAGGGAGCAAACATGGCTTCTTTTGCCTAGCAATTCTGGCAGATTTGTCAAAATGAAATGCAACTGTCCCTTTAGGACTGCCACAGAAAAGGAAAACACTCCTAGAAAATGTGTTTTCCATTTTATAATGCTGAACAGCCAAAAGAAGCTGTAAGGCCCAAATACAAATAACTTGACCTTAAGGATTTATGAAAGGTACAGGACTTCTAAAAAGCGGTTGCCCATCTGCCAGACAATCTTTCTGATCACATAAATTTATCCTGCTTTTTCTTTTCTAGTATGTGCAACAAATAATCCAGACTTCATCGCTCTCGCTGAGGTTTTGCACGTACAAAAACGCAGATGTACATTTTGTGAGTATTAACTGTGCTGGCTAAAAACAACTTAAAAAGACTGGCTTAGGTATTGTAGAAAGAAATCTATTCCAACATTAGCTCTTGATCTGCAGCTCGCCAGACTGAGAAGCTAAAGGAAAGTAACTTAAAAAAACCATTTAAAAACCTGTTTTGCTCCTAGCTCAGAGTTCCTCAAATTCTTAAGATGTCAGGTTTAGGCTTGTAAACTGGATGTCAAACCTGGTGAAGCCTAGGTATAAATAGGAAAAGAAGAAACCTGCAGGTTTCTTCGAACTTTACGCTTATGAAAAGGCTTATTTAAAGTAGTTGTTCGAGTTGGGCAGGCACTGGATTTGATCCAGAGAGCCCCTTTAGTCTTACATTCTTGCCTATTTTAATGCAACTTAGATATGATATTTAGGTACAGTTCTGACGTCACTTCATTTTTATAATACTGAGTTACGTTCATGGTCATGAAATCTGAATTGGTCACATAATATGCACATAAAGGGCAGGCTCTGTTCCAGCAGCCTTACAGGGATCCACGCAGAGGTATTTACATTTCATTGGTAGAAGGGCAGCTGATAAACAGTGTGGTTTCTTTCAGGGATCACATTTCTCCCCCTGCTGATAGGCTTAAAATTGAGACTCATCCTGTGCCTTGAATAACGAAGTCTTTTTATCACTGGCGGGCAGGGATCAGGGTAATGCTGGAGACATGCTTGTGGAGATTTGGGACCAGAATTCTTCCAAAACTGTTGGGGAAAGCATTCCTTGACAGCTGCTAAACAGAGTGCTCCAGCTGGGTGAAAATCAAAAAGAAAAAAGGAATTAAAATATTTATCCTTCCTGGGATGTTTGCACAGAACTTGTCCTTATGTAGCTGTGTAATCTTAACAGTCAGCCTGACGTAGGTACATTAAAGACACACTGAACTGCTTTGTTTTCATAACTGCCAGTTAAGCTCAGGTTAGTTTTAAAGTGAAGCTGAAAGTGTTGAGAAAACCATCTTGGGACAGAACCTTTGGTTAATAAATATTTTCATTCTTGCCTAATTCAAAGCCTGATAAAATGATTGGAGCTTTTTCAGTTGGCTTCGCTCTAGCCAGGTACAAGTACGTTTACCCACATGAGCGGGTCACACTGTTCAGTGCAACTGTTCACACACATAAAGTTACCCCACAAAATCGCCCATATGCCTAAGTATTTGCAAGACTGACCCTTACTGCAATCAGTCCAGAATAAAGAGCTTTTTAATTTGTCTTGCAGGAACACTTATACCTGCATTAGAAGAAGACCCTAAAAGAGAAAGTTTAAAGCCTTAAGGCACACAAAGTTTTGCAGCATTTATTTTTCATCCTGAAAATCACTCCATCCTCTAAACACCCGCGAGGCAAAGGTTCTTCAAAGAAATCACGTGCATCTTGTGAAATTAGAATAAAAAGTGGGAGGCGAGGGAGTAAGATTTGGGAGAGACATTAACTTCTCCACGGACAGTTTGCAGAGCTCAATCTCCAATGCCACAGGTTCTTGGGATACTTTTACAGCACCATCTGTTTGTTGGCATAGGTGTTTCATGGAGCCTGGGATATGCACCTGTACATAGATTTAAGGTGCTGTTCTTATACTGGCGTTTTGATGAGAGGTAATTTCACCCTCAAACAACCATTTCTTTAAATAATTGCATACTAAGCAACAACTATTTTCACCCAGCTTTCCCTTTATTCACAGGACACTTACCCAGGCACACCTTTGATTAGCCTAAATGTTTCTGCTGGTTTTTCACATAGCCGACCACATTGTTGGAATTGCTCCCTGTAAAACAAATATCAGCAAAGTTAGATTTTAAGTTAGTGTGTAGCAAATGTTTTATCAAGATTCTCTAAGCAGTACAGTTTTACTGGTCGCATTATTTAGCAGTTCTCTGGAAGAGCTGCGATAGCCTGCTGGACAGAGGAAAGGAAATCATGTTTTATCACCTAAATTGGCCAAATCTGGCTGTTCGTAAATCTTATCATATCAAAGATGTTGTCTAATTACATCTGAATATCACTTCCAATCTGATCTGATCTGACTGTCCTCCTCTAGATCCAAGAGTTAGCAGAAACCAGGAGCCTTGAAGCCATGAGAAAAAAGAGATCTTCTGGAAGGTGCTCCTGCTTTCTTTGAGACACATATCTATCAATTTGTGCAAGGGACCTTACATCTCTTGTGGTTGCAGACAACAACAAGGGCTCCAGTCATCTCTTATCACATACCACAATACAAGCTCTTGGCAAAAGACCCTGCTTTTGACAGAGTTCTGTGTTCATCTGCAAGGAGTCCTGGGCCATGAGCAAAGCTCCACAAATATACTTAAAAATAACAAAAGGTCATTGGATTGGGTATTTCTCCCGCCTTGTGTGGGAACCCCTGGCAGAAGGCTGCACCATTTAACACATTGTGTCACAGCTGGAGATACTGCTTCTCAAGAGTCCACAGTCAGGGCACTGCAGATCTTAAAATAAGATCTTTTGACCATGGCATAGAGAGTTGAGGCTAAAGTATCTCTTTTTGCTATGTACGAACCTTCATTTCATAAGCAGCAAATTCCCTGTAAGCAATGCTTAATAAAAGCAAACGCTTCATGCCAGTGGCTTACCAAAATATTCCTTGTAATACTTATGCCTCAGGTTGCGTCCATCTGAAAAAGAAGGTACATAATGAGAATATATCCAGTCAGCCTTCATTCTTTGTGTTAAGCTCCGGCCCTCTGTGTACAGCACAGAGAAATTATAGATATGGAAATAATAACCTCACAAAGAGGAAAATAAAAGATGTCTGTAGCTGAAGTAGTGTAGACTGCTATAAACCTCTTATAAAACTGTTTAGATTATTGACCTACGTGGACACAACTCACTTTCCATGAGAGCGGTTAACTGCTGGCCACTAGCGTGCTATGTTCTTTTCAGTAGCTATGAGTCAAGGAATCACAGACTTTCTCAAATGAAAGAAAATTTGGGTAAAATTTCAGACCACCTATTAGTGTTTTACATAATTCAAGTTCCAGCTAGGTTTTTCTGATTACATTTATATAATTATTTAAGCTCTTACAAATACTTCGTGTCTAAGAGTCATACAGCTATACATTACATTCGTTATACAGCTGTTACTACTGTATACTGTATACTACAGCTGTTATAAAAGAAAAAGTTACAAAAGAATAAAAGAGATGATCAAAAAGCCCTGGAAAAAATCATAGTCTTTTATGGAAGCAGTTCAGAGATCTGTTTTGATGCTTCCACTGACTTTTACAGTGACCAAATGGCAAAACTGATGTCTCGTGTCTCTACACTGAGATGATTTTAGCCCATTGCAGACATACATATCCTACTATTCAATGAAGTTACACATACCTAGACATGTTATAAGCTTTCCTGGAAAATAGCTCGGCCTATATAAGTTCCTTTATCGGGCAAATGTGTCAGCAGAATAAAGGGAACAAGGTTTTGGATGCACAAAGCAAAGTCAGAAGTCAAAACTGGAATTTGAAACTCGTATTTCTTAGTTAAGTGTGTAGTAATACAGAAATATTTCTATTTTTTGTGCTGCGTAATGATGGCACATGCAGGTTACTACCTGCTCTGCTTACACAATCCCAGAGGACACTGGCATACAGAGCGTATCCCCTGCTTTGGGTATTTCACATAGCTCAGCCAACATCAAGGGCATTAGAGACTTGAGCTTGCTGCAGAGCGGGGACTGTCTCCCAGCCCAGCTGTCACACACTGCCTTGGGGCCTTGGGCTGCCCGGAAAACCCAGGAAGCCCATGAGAGCAGATGTACCACCAGATCTCCTTCAAAGCCAGTGAGAGCGCACCGTCCCTTACTGGTGTTTGCATGGCAGAACAAGAAAGGAAGGGAGATTTCCAGTCAACGGACCTGGATTTCCACGGAGCTTGATGCACTGGCCCCTGTTAGGGATTCCTTCAGCCGTGTTACCCGGGTTGATGATATGGCATTCATAGCCTGTGGGGCAATGCAGAGGCTCATCTCCATCCTCAGTGGTACTGCAGGCCTCAGCTGCAAAAGAAGCCTGCAGGTCATAAATCATGGCTTTAACACCCACAGGTAACCAAAATATGACAACACGGCCACCTTCTTCTGTATCTCCTCCCAGACAGGATCTCAGACTACTTCCCATGCAAGGGTATCAAGGAGCTAACACCTCTAAAGAAGCCTGGCAGAGCAGGTGATCTAGTTCACACCTTACACAAAAACTGACGTGTCTAGCCCGATATGGGGAGTGCAGGTCAGCCCGATTACCTGTAACGACACCCTCCCCACAGCCTGTTGTGCAGGGTCTGTGCGAAGGCTGGAGAGCAGTGAAGACCGACCACCACTGACCACCATGCTCGCACTGACAGGTGGTCCCTCCACGCGTCTTTTTCCTCCAAGCAGCCATAAGTCTGTTCCAGCCAGTGTTTCGGGCTGGGTGAGGAATCAGGGAAACGTGATCAGGAAGCTGGCAGTTTGCTGCTTTGTTCTTTGCTCCACACCCATTAATTTACTGATGAATTTAAACCTCAGATGTGACTCACTACGGAGTAAGGCAGTACCACCCTCTGTTACAAATGGAGGCTTTAACTGCCTTGACCCTGGATTTTCAACAAGTGCAGAGCAGAATAAGAAAGTAAAGCAGGACTCACAGGCAGTGTTTGTGTCCATTAAAAGCACAGACTATGCAGGGACTCTCCACCTGTTCATTTGCCAGGATTTTAATTTCAAGGACCTCTGCTGTAATCCTCATGCCATGACTGATGGTTCTTACTTCACTAATTACTCCCTCAAGCTGAGATGAAGGTGTTAAGATAAGAACAAATAATATTAGCATGACAGGGATGGATGAGGAGGAACCTATTTTATCTTATTTCTCACAGTGCAACTCCAATGAGCTGGAGGCAGAATTTTCTCTTGAAGAACTAGGAGTTTCCATAATAGATGAGAATTTGGCGAGTCTGATACCATCTGTGTAAGACCAAAGCGGGTAATTTATTGGCACTACTTGTGTCTGACTAAAGCTGATCAAAAGCTGGAATAGCTTTTCCATGAAGGAATTAAGAACTTCAGGCATACACACATCTGGGGATGTCTCGCAGAAGAAAACTTCTCTTCCCACCTCCCAACTCCCTCCTTGTTTCACTTTGAGGTATTGGAAAAAATTAATTAAAGGACCTTTCTCTATGGAATTAATCTGAGAAGCCCAGTCTCATTAGCAGTCCCCAAGCCTAGATGCTCCCAGCTCCATGTCAGCTTGACACAACTTTGCAGCAGTTTGCCAGGGCTCTCGTTCAAAGCAGTCTTCAGCGCTGAGAGCCAGAGCCCCAGCCCAAGGCATCTGTGCGGTGAGGCCACTCTGGACTAAGAGACCTCCTAATCCAAGTCTGCTCACAGTCTATCAGGCATCTGGCAGAAAATCTGTGTGTGCTGACAAAGCCTTTTTCTAAAAAATTATGTATTTCTACTTATTTCAAGAATGGACACAAATCCAGTTCCCTGGAGTATTCCTAGTGCTCTGCTGGATAAGCCATATCCATAAAAAGCAACTGATGTACTGCACAAGACACCAGCCCCCTGCACAACACAATGTTATTCCTACGGAATCTCCAGACAAATACCAGTAGCCCCAGCAACCCAACAACCCTGGCAAGCCCTGTGTGTGATGAATATATTATTTAGTGCCTTTTGTATAATTACTGATCTCACAGAGAAGACAGTGAAATGTACCGTACCTTGTAAGACTTCCTCTGGGCCATCCAAAAGCCACCCATTTCCTCCCAGCCAGCGGGGTTTGGGCTGAACCAGCCAGTCTAAAACTGTAAAAGACAGAAACAAGAAACCACAGAGTCAAGGTGGAGTAGCCATAAGGCACAAGTTATGGAAAAGTCACAGACTTCTTCTAACAGCCCGTGACGAGGCTGCCAGGCTCCTGAAGGATGGATTTGGGTTTTCAGCAAGATACTTATATTTATGCTGTTGTTGTCCCAGTGGCAAGAGAGCCACGGATGTTATCCAGGGCCGCAAGAGCCTGGTGTCATAAAGGCCAAAGCACCTGTTGTTTCCCATCCTCCATTCCCATGGCATGGATCAGATGAGATGCCTGGCTTCTGTGAGCACTAATTCCGATTGGGATTACTTTTCCCGAATATATAATTACAGGAAAAGAACTAGCCTGAAATGATTTCTACCATTGGTGCTGGTGGAAATTTTGCAACACAAGCTGACCTTGGATAATTTCTTGATTCAGCAATCATCCCAGAAATCAGAAGTATGGAACCGAAGCTTTATCCTCAATTCACACTTACACCATGCCTCCCACCTGAGACCCAATGCACATGGGGAGGACTACCGTGATTTCTGCATGCTTCTCTACCATAATCTGATCGCTGGGTCCACTCTACCTGGCGGTGGCTGTACAGACTCCAGGCAGGCGTAGATGCACCCGTTGTAGCAGCAGCGCTTGTGCCTTTCACACTCTGAATCCGACCGGCAGCTGGGCACCTCACAGGCTCGGTCAGGCAAAGTCTGGGGCGGTGGGGGGCAGCGGTCGTTCTTCTGGTAGTGGGAACTGTGAGAATGAAGAGGGTACTCATAATCCTTGTAAAGAGAAGAAAAGGAAACACAGGTTTGGCATAAGGTGAATACCAAACATCCCATCAGCTGAAACAGAAGAGGGATTTTCAAAGTGGTTTTCAAGTATCCATTAGAGAGGAGAATTAACCGTTCAGCAATCCCAGCCCTGTCTTCAGCACACTGAAGAGAGCGCTATATGATCACCTTAGCACACTGCTTTGGAAACACCAAACCACCAAATTATTGTGTGGAACTCATTTTATAATTAAGGTTATTGTAATGACAATGAGGAGGTAAAAAAAAAATCCTTTAAAGTCTTTTATACTTGTCTGGGAAACAGAGAGAAAGACTCCAGGCATCCTCATGACGAGCATGCCAAAACACTTTGATAGTAAAGCAGTGGAAATGATGACACTGTATTGTTTGGAGATAACGTCCCCAAATGGGACCTGGAACTAATGTCCCAGGTAGCACTGTCCCCTCAATAGGCTCCTTCTACCTTCATCACCTTTCTCTGGACCACAATTTATAGGGGAGTCTTTCAAGCTTATCCACTGTGGGGTCCTGGGTTGTTAAATTAGAGACCATTTCTAAAACATGAGATGATCCGGGTGAGATCTGTTTGGGTGATGTCAGTTTAATCCCAAAGAAAATGAGGCTGTGTTTGACTACAGCAGAAAGGAGCCCAGCTGCTGACTGCACACCGAAAGGACAAGGGAGATTTAAAATGGGTTAACAGGCACAGGATTTTACCAGAAACATTTATAAGAGGCAGCATTCAGATATTATTCACGCTGGCAGCATTTTAGCAAGAAGCCAACTCCCTCCAAAGCAAGATGAATCACCCAAGCCCACTCCTTTCTCACCTATGGCTAAACTACTCATCCCTGGGCTTGAGCTCAGCTCCTCAGAGCAGCGTAAAGTACTCAGAAAGGGCAATCAGTTCTCAGATTTATTAACAAACATTAATAAGCTCTAATCAAATCAAAAGACGGATTCTGCACTTTTAAAAGAGCTCCGCGTCTAGCCAGAGGTATGAAGTGAGCGCTGCCATGCGCTCGCTAGCAGGCTGTTGAGTTTAAGAGTCCTATGTATAGTTGGCCCGATCACTGTTGTGTTACAAAATCAGTGACGAACAACTGGGGTTGTTTTTCCAAGAAACAACATGGTGCAACCGTCCCCGAGGGGGTCTCTAGGAAATTTCACCATCAGGCTATGGAGAAATTTGAGGTGAGACTAATATCCCTCTTGACATGCTGCTACATCCTCATTGTTGAAACCTCCCAAAGGCTTCTGTGGAGCATATGTGCCTTTGAGAAACAGCATGTCCCCACATGTACTGTCCAAAAAAATGTCCTAGGAGAGGCCCCAGGAGGTCCATTGCCCTGGGGACTGACTGCTGGCCGGCACGGCCTCTGCTGCTATGCGTGACCCAGCAGCAATCAATTATCAGTAACGGTGAAAACGGTATCATCTTCACTCCCTTGGGACAATTTGTAATGTAGAGAATGAAGGCAATCCCAAGGGACAGCAAAAGAAATAACGATGCACGCTGTTTGTGGTACTGATGTGAGAAATTTTACTTCCATATTGTATGTAGCGTGGAATCGTATTGATAAGGTGGTGGTTTTTACACCAAAGCTGACCTCCCTTCTTTGAGCCATAACTAGGGGGAAACAGAGAGCAGCGAAGTTTCTCCGCTGCCTGGTTGCACAGCGATTGAGTGTCAGCCAATGTAGAAGTACAGAGAAAAGTCAGGATGATTAAAAGTTTTAATTTCTGTTACAAGGTGTATGTTAAAGAAAATCCATATCCTGGTTATATCTATAACTGGTTAAATAATGTGTGTGTGTGTCTGTGTGTGAGAGACAGAGAATTCCTAGTATTTCCACAAACGACAGCCTCCTGCCCTGTTCCCAGTATCAGCCTGCCCTGTTCCCAATGTCAATAAACAATTTTCTTCTTCTTTTTCCTTAGTTGTTTCCATTCAGTGAACAAGAAACTGCTCAAAAACCCTTCCGTGAGGTTGTTTTCCCATGAACTGATAGGCTGTTTGAACGACAAAATAGGTTTGAAAAAAAAATTTCCTAATTTTGATGATGTTTTCAATGTTGAAGTGTAAAACAAGGTGTAAGCTATCACACCATCCCATTCCTCAAAAGCTGAAAACACTCCAGCCTTGAAATATGTGAATACTTCGAAATATGTTTGAATACTTTTGAATTCAAGATATTGCAAGTTCAACTTTTTTTGCTGTTGTGGGATTTTAAATAAAGAAAATGCTTGGACCAAGTATAATTTTGGATATAAGACAGCATTTAACAGTAAACCCACGCAGTTCCAAACATTTAACAGGTCTCCTTGTTGGAGGGAGCATTCATCCTGGAAGGTCACAGTTTACTCTTCTATTATTTGAAATGTCAGCTACAGACTGAAATGTGACCAAAATAATACTGGCAAATAATGGATACATGAAAAAAAAAAACCCAAACCCCAAAACAATTACTGCAGTTGCTTCACAGATGATTCAGAAACCAAGAAGCCAAAATTGCAATGAACAGTTGGCTCAATGAATGAGATTTCCGTTTGGGAACAATATAACATTTTTAGCCAAATAACTTTGTACCTCATGACTTCCCTGCCCCTTTTCTCTGGTCACCTATTGCTCTGAACCCCTTTCTCTCAAAACCTCATGGTCAAAAAAATATTTTTTGCGCATTTGATCTAATAAAACCATTGTATGCATAAACCATCCCAGTGGGAAACAGGATTCCCCCATTCCCAAAATATCCTGGTTAAGGTATGGGTTACAAGCTCTTTTTAAAAGCTGTCCCAGGATTCACAGTTTGGCTCTGAGCATAGCTCGGATTTATTATTTTTACAGATTGTAACAACAGTCAAAATTTCTTCCTTTAAGAATATTTTTTAATTCTTTCCCATGGAGACTTATTAAATCATTTTAATTACAATATCTGCCTTAGACATATCCAGAAACAAAGTAAGGGGAAAAGTTCAGAGTTCAGCTGAGGAACCCTGGAGGTCAGTGAAGATGACCAGGAAAAACCTGAATGCAATCACTCACTCTCAATCCGTATTTTCAATAGTAACTGTGGGATGGAGTCCGCCTCCAAAAAATCCCAGATCTGTTCTATTATTTGTGCCTGAAACTGGACGCTGTCAAAGCGCAATTCTCTGCTAATTCATATTCTGCATGGCCACCCCTGAGATCACGCGTGAGGTTTATTCCCAGCCTCTTGTCACCAGTTCTGCCCCTGGCAGGTATTTCCAAACACCGGCCATAAACCGCCTTTTCTCTGAAACAATACAGAGTCAGGAGGAATTTAGAGCCCTCCAATATTTCTATCAAAGACCTGGAAAAACAGATCATTGGTGATCAAAGTTGCAAATATCAGACTGAAGGAGGGTGAAATAATCTGAAGGACAAGACCTAAACAATAGGAATAATATTCTCCTGCTATTGACTCTGGATTAGTAGTTTTGGTTCTGGTGTCTGCAGTACTGGAAGATTGTTGCAAAATTAGGGTGGGCTCAAAGAAGATGTATGACAGCGATTAGAGGACTGGAAAGCAGGGAATACAGTGCAAGACTTATATATGCGTATGCGGGTTTCAAAGGGGAGGCTGAAGGCTGCTCTGCTCATACGTTACTCTGAGGCACATGCGGGACAGAACTCTCATGGGAGGTGTGCTAATCTGGTAGATGGAGAGGGTATCTCAGTGTTGATTTATGACAGCTAGCTGGGGGGTAAATAAATTGTTGGAAGAACATTACAGCAGCTGCAAGGAATTCTTCATTTCTGGAAATCTTTAAAAGGCGGCTGGATTTTTTTCTAAAATGCTTGATGTAGTTGACACTGGAATAAAATCAAGACTGCCCCAGGTTTTTCTAATAGATGTGGGTGTCTTGATAATGAGTTGAAGAGCACCCCCAAGTAGCCCCCTCCCTCTGCCCTTTGAGAGCAACCCACAGACTGTGCGGGGGCTGCAGAACACCAGCTGCAAATCACTACACTTGACGAGTGTCCCTCTGGCTGTAAAATACGTGGATTTGCTAAAAAGCTAAAAGCTGGAAGCCCAGCTCCTCCATCCCGCTGTGACTGCCAGTTTTCTCTTCCCACTGCATTCCCTCTCCTCTTCCTCCCTTCTCCGTTCCCACTTGACCCCTCCTTGCCAACCAACACCCTTCCTCAGAGTCCTGAATGAAAAACTCCTGGCCAGACCTCAAGCCAGCTCCTCATCGTAACACCTGCTCGCCAGTCTGCAGCCAGCAGTTTGGTGGATGCATTGCTCCTACTGTGGACTCAGATTTTCTGGACTCAGACAACACGACTCTCAGTCAACTCCCTACCCCTCACCACGTCTTCCCCCTACAGACCTTGCCCGTGTCCTTCTGGGGGTCGCACAGGGATGTCTATGGCCCATCTCCTGTATGGCTGCACGTTGCTGTGAGCACCTCCATCTGTTACCCCTCTATCCAAGTGACTCACAAATCAGCTGTTCCACCCACAGCCTCCGATTTTCAAACTGTAGGGAACATACAGCATTTGGTAGAAAAGAAAGCATCTCTCTGAGAAACAAGAGGGGCTGCCAAAACAGACTCTTGGTGGATAAGAGGATGGCGAGCGGACGCCTCCCTCCTTACAAGGCTTTGAGGAGAAGGAAAAAGAAAAGCATTTTCTGTTTTCCCTAGATAAGATGTTTCTGTCAATATGAGCAATTCTAGCTGAACTTGCCAGATCAGTAGCACCTGGATTCACGGCTGCCAGAAAAAACAGTCCTTTGAAGAACTGCAGATTGAAAGAAGAGGATATATCCCCAGGGGAGTGGGCTCTGCGCCTCTACAGAGCACATTATCTGAAGATCAACATGTAGATTCCTGTTCTACTCCTGTCCTATCTCTCTGGGTCATTTACTTCATAGCTCCTATTGAATTGGAGCTTTGCATTGAAATATGACAGAAGAACATACTAATAAATACACTTTCTGGTGAGTGATTTTGCAGGAAACACAGCTCTTCATGTCACTATTTTCCAATTACAGTGCAAACCAGATGATGCCCTGTCCCAAGGGAGGCTACAATGAAGAAAATTTCTTATTGTAAAATACTGGGGTGCCTTTCAAATATCAGCACAATGTTTTCTGCAAAATTTCAAGAAGACAAGAGCACCGTATTTCAGTTCACTCCGCACGGGCAAAAGACATGTATCACACTTTTGAGTCAGCAATCGCACAAACCAAATGTAGCTGTCCCCGAACATCACTCTAGATGTCATGGGCAAAAAAGCATCCAGTTTAAATTAAAAGCTTTTATATGTGGCTGCAGAAAACAGGTGGAGGAATCCCTCTGTGACACCAAGGAGCTGTTTATGCACATGCAATGGCTGGAAGATGCAATCAAATGTGAGCATGAGAAAACAGACTGGCTGGAGTTCCACCTGAGCGATTCAATGGGCAGAAGCCTTGGGTCAGTGCTGGCTTGTAAGAGGACTTTAATGGAGTAAGTCAAAATTTCAAATTCAAATTTTTTTTCTTTCTAAACAGCAGGTCCTGAAAGTCAAGCTATCAAATTATTTTCCTTTTTTTTTTTTTTTTTTAAAAATTTCCTCCATGGCCATCTCTAACAGCATTTCGGCCCAGACACACCAGAACAAGACCTGGCACCATCCTTTTCTCCACTCACAGTAACCTGTTGCTGCTTCAGTTTCAATTCCAGTACTGCTCTAAGTACCACCACAGATTTGGAGACGCTGGTTGCGCTCAGTACCCCACCAGCAAATAACCACATGGCTCTTTTTCCCCTCTGACACAGTGGGCAGGCACAGCCCGTGCTCCCTGGGCACACAGGGGACACGGGAGCCTCTGCAGCTCTATGCTGTTTTCTTGCACAGCAAGTCTTCTGCCCTTTCCTGGTTTGCTCTTACTTGTGATGGCTTGAGGATAAGAAGGTGGCTTAACCTGCGATTGGCACGTTGCTTTGACACTGTGGATCTGGAGGTCTCTGTGCTCCAGAGATTTACAAAACCCTAGGCAATGCCACCGTCCCTCTAGTACATTATCACTAGGAGTTGGAGACATTTACCCAAAGTTACCCCAAAAGGCAGTGGAGGAACTGGGCAGGGAACCCTCCTCCCTGCTCTAAGCAATGAATAACATTGTCTTCTTTTCACTAAATCTATCCTCAGACACATAGGTTTTGCATTCCCCTTCTCCCCATTCACACTTCCCTCGCTGCCCGATGAAGTTTCTAGGAAAAGCAGTGACGGCTGCCGTACCAAAGTCTTCTCACTGTTGAAGCGTGCTTTACCAGTTTCCCATTGCAGCAGCTAGGTGGCAAAAGTTTAGTACAGCCTGGGAAACTTAATGCAGCACTTTTATAAAGAGACAGTCTGCGGATTCAAATACTTCTTATTCTAAAATGATACACACACGTAAAGAAAACTCCCCTTTCACAGTGAGCATACCCAGCTCCCCCAAAATCACCCCACCGCTGTTTACTCACATCGTATTTCTCCGTCATTTTCAGATGTAGAGCACGCTTCCAGAGATTCTTTGCACAGCCGGAATCTGGCAGCAAAACTAAGACACACAAGGCTGCAGTGAAGATCTTTTTACAGAAATGCATCTCTGACAGCACCCTTGCATCCATGTTCCCAAGGAGAGATGAAATAAGGAGCCCGGTTTTCGGGATCCAGACGATTCAGAGTCTTGGCAAGGAGAGAGGGAGACGGGGAGGGAGGGAGAGCGAGGGCTGATCGCTGGTGAGAGCCGCTTTTCGCTGCGCAGCTTCTGGGAAGGGAAAGGGGGAAAAAAAAAAAAAAAGGAGCCCACAAGCAGAAGCCAGGAGCTGCTGTTGAACTTCTTTACTCAAAGTTAGATCAGGTTCTCAGCTCACGTGTTCACACAAAGCACATGCTCTCCTTGAATGATAGATGGGAAGATTATTTGGAAAGATTATTTTTAGACCTTTGTTCCCAACATCTGGCATCCTCAGAGAGCCCCATTCAAAGCCAAAGCGTGGGATCAGATGACAGCTGCCGCAGGGGGAAATAAAGGTCTTGGAGGGGTGGGCTCGGCAGCTTCTAGCAAACAGCTCACCCAAACTTTCCAAGCTACTCGGCTCTCCCTTTGTGTGCTTCCCACTGTGCCCTGAGCTGCGGTTTTGGATCGTGTTTTCACAAAGTGATAACTTCATATGAAGATTGCTTGAAGGAAATGATTCAAAGACATGATAAACATGCAGGGGCTTTAATTAAACCAAGTTAACGCTAGCTTTCTGCAAATGATTTCAAAGAAGGGAAAGACGTGGCCATTGGGGAAAAATAAATCCATATGCATGGGTGGGGAATAGGGAAGGAAGGTGGCTTAGAAATGACATGACCAAATGGAAAGCAAGGAAGGGGACGTGAGTCAGGCTGTGCCTGACAATGGGAGAGACGGAGAGACTGGGAGACGGATGTGGGGTATTAGACACCTACATGGACATTCAGGCACCAAAGTGCCTGAAGGACAAGAATGGACTTATGAAATCAGGCTGAAAGCATCCCAGCACCCTGCCTGGGATGGGGACAGAGGCAGGTGCCAAAGAAAAAGTATGAGAACAGGACAACTGTTACACATACATGAGTATAGACACATACATACATATGTATATGTATGCATGCATATACTTTCACAGCCCTCAGTAATGTTGTTCAGGGCTTCCTGAGCCAAATGTGGGGGTTGTTTATTTTATAATCCTCCATGAATTTCTCCTCCAGCAGCTTGTCCAGCCTCCACCTGGAATGAAGGAAGAAATGGAACCACAAATCTAGTCGAGATATGAGTGCTAAGCCCTGTTTGCCTTCAGCTTACCCTGACAGCAGCCCCGCTCTATAGCCTAGGCAGAGCAGAGCGGAGGCTTGCTGGATGCACTGAATTTATTTTATATCTGCTGTAAAATGGGTCTGCACAGGAGTGTTGGACCCTGTGTGGACAAACACAAAAAAATCCTCCAATTCTTCCTTATACCTGAAAGCTGTGGCAAGTCACTTTGTTCCACGCCTAAGTGTCAATAGCTGTATTAGGTGGTAGCCAAAGGATTTCACCTCCAAGCTTGCCAGAATATGGTGATGGGAATCTGAAGAACAAATGCGGTGTGGGTTTTAAATGCTCTGTATTTAAGGGAATATATTCGATTTATTTAGAGATACAGGGTTTATAGGGTTTCTAGCAGTAACTGTGCTTTGGGACAGTCCTGTCCATATCTCTACTGCTGTAGAAAGCTTCTTAGCAACAAAACCTGTTCGGTTCATGCCAGGGAATTTAATTGGTAAGAAAAGCCAACCAGGGACTACTGTTATGGGAGGAAAGCAGAGAAAGAAGAGTGGGGAAAGAGAATGAAGAGATTAAACTGGGGAGGTTCACCTCCCTCACAGCTGCAGCAATACAAGGAGGTCCTCCTGGGACCAGCAGAGCAAGCTGCCTTGCCTCTGCGTGGAGTCTATGGACTTCCAAAGGAGTTCTAATGGCCAGTGTCTTAGAGGGGATCTGTACGAGGATGCAATGACCATATATTGCCCTGTGTTTGTATGATCTTCATCACCGCTTGATCCATAGGTTGCTCCTGCAATAATATGACAGTGGTTCCCTAAAGCATGACCGGGGTTTTGGGGGGCTGACAGGATTTGGGGGGACCCCATGGCACAATTGCTTCAGGCACAGATGGGGACAGGGAGCGTGCATTTGGGCTGGAGAGCCTTTCATGGCACAGAGGCTTCATCACCCTCCACCAGGCTGCTGAGAAGTCCATCTCAGCAGGTCCCTGTCACCTGCTTTGCACCATCCTGCCGGTTCTCCTCTCTCCCACAGCTGTAGTCACCCATTTAAAACAGTATTTATCCCAGTTTTCCTTTAAACAGGTCATTTCCCTCCGGCTGTCTTCTCTTCTGCATTTAATAAGGACAACTGTGGACAACTGATGTCCACAGGTCAGTCTACGGCTACGCAAAGTGACTCCCTAATGACTGAAGTGTTACCTTTAGATGAAGGCAGAGCTCAGCACCTACAGGTCACTGTCATCTCCACCCAAATCTCATCTGAAATCAGCAGTTGTGCTGGAGTTAGTGAAAGGCACACTCAGACATCTTCAGTACATCCAGAGAGGAATATATCACTACCATAAGACTTCAACTTGTGGCTTTATTTTTTATTGCTCAGAGAACTTTGTCTGACACAACAGGATGCCTCCAATTCCTTTTAAAAACAAATCTCCCCTGTTTGTTGCAATATTAATATCTGCACCTTGATAAAGCACCTTTCAGGCACAACCAGGAGCTCCCACCAATGTCCTGACTCCTGTGTTGTAAGGTGACAAATGACATGGCTGGTTGCACAGAATAAACACGATTTTTTCTTAGAGTATTCCTACTTAATTTATGTCTTTGTGCTGATATTTCACTTGTCTGTGCTCTTGCTGAAACCCAAACCAGCGTGAAACAACAACTGTTCACGATAAATCTCCCTAATTTAATTTCATTTTTGCTGTTTGTTTCATATACTTGCAATCTGGACTTGGAGCAACTAATTCTAAAGATTAATAGCTACTCCAGACACCATTTACTGGCCTTTCTTTTGGCAGACATACAGCTTTGACATTTACTAAGGAGAAACTATGGTCTGTGCATTACAGTTCATGGATTGTATACCAAAGAAGTGAGAATTCTCCTGCAGGACCAAACTTCAAGAGCTGCTCATGGTCTTCACATAAAAATGATTGTTGATGTTATAACACTTAGGCCTCCTGCACACAACCATTTCACCTTAACTTCCCAAAGTACTGCATGCAATGTCTGGACTGGATTATCCCTACTATCAGCTGGGGAAACTGAGGCACGGGGCGGGTGACTTGCTGAAATTAGACCTTCTTCCATCTGCACGACCAAACTGCTAGAGTTACAACAGCTCAGCCGAGGCCAGGGCTCTGTGCTTCAATGCTCTATACTCACATTCAATAGGGAATTCTTCATGCCACCCATTTCCATTCCTCACATGCTTCCACCTCCAGTCTGTCTTGGAAACTAGGCAAGGGATTTCAGATTTTTTGTAGGATTAAGAAAAACTTCTTTAGCTGGCAACACTGGAAAGAATATATTTCTCACCTTTTCTGGATATTCTTCTTCTTGTTAGTCCCTGGCAGGGGTGTGTTGTCACAGGACAGCTTTAGCCCATTTCATATCCACGTTGCCCTTCCATTGGGAGGCCAGTGCACACCTAAACGACGAGACACTTTAGTCCACTCAGTTACAGAGGCTCCTCGCTCCCGCTACAGAGCAGTTCATGTCTTACCAAGTTCACTTTTGAATGGCCCATTCGGGGGGGGGGGGGGGGGGGGAAGGGAAAAAGAAAAGGGGAAAAAAAAGGGGGAAAAAAAGGGGAAAAAAAGGAGGGGAGGGAAAGGGGGAAAAAAGGAAAAAAAGGAAAAAAGAAAAAAAGGAAAAAGAAAAAAGAAAAAAAAAGAAAAAAAAAAGAGAAGCAGCTTTGACTTTCTAAAGAATTTCTTGTTTAACAAAGCAGTTCTCAGCAGGTTTATGGCTCCAACTATTAGTATAAAGCATTCTTAGCAGCTTGTGAAATAATTATAGGAATCGGGCACAAATCCTTAGCAAACACAACCACTGGCAACAATTAGAAATTCAAAATTTACTGCTAAGCAGATTTCTGAGTTGTGTTACTTTAAATGGTAGGTATTTGATGACATATGATGTTTTTAAAACTATTATTACAAGAAACAGAGAAAATTAACTGCCATTTTCTCTTAAACTACATCTTATCTGCACACAACAGTTGGGCCACAGTCATTTACTTTTAAGTAGAGCAACTCCCTCTGGTGATGGTTACATCCATATGAAGTTGCTGTATGGCTATCCTATGCAAAGTGGAATAAGTGATGCTGGTATAAGACATCCTTGTATTATTATAATGTCTTGGCTAGATTTGGCTCCTGCTTGTCTGAAATCTTGGGCATTCAGCAGGCAGGCAGTTAGACTGACAGCTGGAGAAAAGCAACAAGTATAGTAACATATATAACTGTATCCATGCTGAGCAATTAGCCCAGGGAAAGCGTTAAAGTGAAAAGCCACATGCCTAACCAGCACGTCTGGCCAGGTGCAAAACGCGTGTGAACCAAGCAGTAAGCAAACTTTCTGCTAGTTTACAGTGTGCTTAGTTGTGTCATTCATAATAAAATGTTTTTTTTTCTATATGCTTGTCCAGGGAACATGCAGAACATCACTAAGTCAAGATTTCTCTGCTTCAAGATTTGTGGTGCAGTTCCTCACACAAAATTCCCACTGCCTTCAACGATGTTAAATGAGATCACTTCATACATCATGGCTAAGCAAAGAGTCATCTTCTGTGCATGAATCTGTCTGAATTTCCATTCCACAAATGGTTTCAATAAGGCAAATTCTGCAGTAACATAAATTGCTGTCAGACGATAGCAGGAGAACGTGGCTGAGATCTGACCATGTCCCCAGGACCTGTGAAAACTTCAGCATCATTTGTTACAGCAACGAAGAGGTATCTGAATAAAAGGACGGGCATTTTATCAGGCTAGGAGAATAAAATCTCTTTTGGAACCAGGATTCGTGCTGCCCAATTAGAATGAACTAAATAATGGTTTTAAAAAATGTTCTCAGGGAGGTTCTGAGTGAAAGTCACAGGGTGTATGTGCAGCCAAGGAAAAATGTCTTTCTCCAGCCAAAAACAAGTGAGGTAGGTCAGCCTAAGCCAAGACTTCCCCTTTCCCAGAGGAAAGATCTGACTTTTAAGAAAAGATTATGTCAAAGAGAGAGCTTTCTCAGAGCACACAACTCCAGCAGCATGAGGTGACTCATTTTAGTTTGATATAATCACAGTACCTTCATGCCAGGGCTTGCCGCAATTCCTTATCCGTGGCGCTTACGGGCCTGCTGTTTCCTCGCCAGCTCTGTATAAGTTCTGTTGCCAATAGCAATAGTTTTCTGGGGGTTAAGCTGGTTAGAGATTGTTGATATTACCTGACGCGGTGGGAAGGCAAGGTTACAGCTGCTCTGCCTCCCCCCATCTCCCGCATGCCCAACCGCTGGTGGCCAGCCCGGGGGGTCCTGCCTGACATACCACTCGGGAACGGGGTTCGTGTGGCTGGGAGAGACCTGCAGGTGTGTGTTGGGATCAGCAAGGGGTGATAGAGCACTTCCCAGGGCTTCTTAAGGGTCAGATACATCAGGACAACAATTCCACTGATCACAGTGACAAAAAAACAAGCTAACGCTCCTCCCTGCTACTCCTGGCTGCCTTGTGAAGGCTCAGCCCTAGGGGCCTACCAGTCAGACTTCCACTCAGTTTTAGGAAATCAACAAAAACAAGTAAATTCAGAGTTTTTGTTGTGAATATGAGCACAGGAAAACCATAGCCCTGATTCAGCTTCCATCAGCTAAAACTGCCATGCGAAATTCAGGGAAACCTATAGGAAGTGCTGGGCTCCCCAGCAATGATAGATGGCATCACTTTTATGGTCACTCCTCCATCCTGTGCTTTGTGTAAGATATCCTAAACCAGCAATATTCTAATTGTTACTTTTTTTTCTTGCCTAAGAGCCCATCCAGTGATTGGGATTGCTCACTGCATGGACTAGCAGGAAAAGGAGTCCCTTACATGTGCCCACCCAGGTGGGCGAATGTGATAATAACAAATAAAAGAAACTGCAGCATCTCTTGAGGGGTGACACTGAATGCAGATGATACACCCCCTCACCCAGGGGGTTATTTTACAGCCAGCTCTACAGGAAGACACCAAATCTGGGTTTTCAGTACGGATTCCTTCCTTCTCTGAACAGGAAAAGCTGGCTATTGTGTATTGTGTCTGTGCCAGATGTTTGCTACCAGTGAACTCCACTGGGAATTTATAGGATGAAATAAAAGATCAAAAGCAATTCAAAACACAGACAGGTGATTCTCTTTAAGCATCTGGCCTCAAGCGCTCGCAAAGCCTGGCAGAGGTCAATGTTAAGTGGCCCCTATCCATTTGGAAGGGCCTATAAAGAAGAACATAAAGTGTCTCTACTTTTAACTAGCTTTATTGCATATGAGATATAAATTAAGCAGATGAATGTTATTAGAGAAGCACTCTCATGAGTGCTGCATCCCACTAACAAAATTAGCAGGAAGTCTTCAAATATATGATCAAAACATCGTATTAATTACGAGGCAGGAAGGTACTTAGTCTGGGGCAGAGGCTTGCCTTTGGGGTGCAGCGTGCTGCCGTGCCTCCACTGCGATGCCGTGTGCTCAGGGCAGACCGCTGCGAATCCCAAACAATTCCTTTGGGTGGGACCGCCAGAGCTGCGGTTCTTGCCCACATGTTCCCTTGTGCCAGTTCCCTCTGGGGCATTGTTGTCCCAAAGTCTTTTGTCTCCAAAGAGGCCTCTGTGAGCAGTTAGCATCCCGCAGGGAAGCGGGAGAGGAGGTCGGAGGGGCTGGGGGGGAGCAGGGGCCCTTTCCCTCTCAGGCCAGTGGGAACTGCTGCATGTTTTGGATGGTGGGGGACATACCGTGAAGCTCTCACGCTGCGACTGCCAAGAGAAGCCGAGTCACGGACTGGAAACCTCAGAAAAATCTCCCTGGAGGACAGATTTCACCCTAACATGAAAGACATGGGGAGTTAGTCTTTCTGTGGATTCACATGGATTTTACAGCAAATCCGCAGTCCTTTACCATGCTCTGCACAGTAGCCAGGCTGAATTCCCTGGGGGCAGCCAGACTGCACCCAGGGACCCCTGGCCCCAAAAAACCAGAGCTGTGCTCTGGGGGCTCCAAAGAAGGATGGGGCACATGATATCTTGCTTGGACCACGGTAAGGCAGAGCCAGGGACCATGCAGTCATGTCAGCATGGACACTAATAAAACCATATAAAAGGCACGTGCCATTAGCAAATTCACAATTTTACATGACATTGAAACCGGGGCTATTTGGTGGCTGATTCCCTGTACTGACCCACAAAGACTTGGCCCGGGTCAAGCAGTTTGTTTTGGGGGCTGCATCTCTCTGAGTTTGAAATCTGCCTGCCTGTAGCCCCAGAGACAGATGGTTTCCCATAACAAAAGTGTTCTGCCTACATCCAGAAATAGCAATTTAATAGATAAAATGCTGTCAGTAGCACCTGCAAACACCAAACAAGGCAGATGAAGGGCCAGATATATATCAGCATTGTGCTTGCGTATGATTTCCTTTATGAAACCTTTAACCTCCGCTTCCCACAGACTATTACAAGTGAACTCCCTCACTCTTTGCTGTGGCTGCTCTGAGGCAATGAGTACTTTGGCAAGGACACTAAGTGATTTCCCAGGCAAGGCAAATGTCTTAAAAGCTCTACGTCTCCTTACGTCAGCTCTGAGGATGTCAATGCTCTCCAAAATAGCTGGTGATGTGCAGCTTGAGCTGTGCTTCTACCACAGCACAGCCTCAGCGCTCTGCGGGAACCAGCAGCCGTGCAGGGACCTGGCAGGGCAGGGAGCACCACTGCAGCTCATCAGCCATATGGGGATATGAAGACTTGCAGTCAGTAATGTTGCTTCAGAATTTCTTAGAAGAGATCCAAGGATTTTGGAGCCTGAGAGTCACATTTGCTGCATCATCCCATTGCTCTTAAGGAGTTCGCTATGAGAAGGCAGATAGTTTTTCTTGCCTTCTCTTATCTGAGGAGCAGGGTTAAACAAGCTATAGAAAATCCCACTTGCCTTTGACCTCTTGATAAAGGTTTTATCTAAAGCTGGTTGAAGATAGACAGCAGTATTTTGAGCTGTTGCAGGCTGGGCTTATCTGGGAGTGTTCCCTTTTATGTCCTTCAGCAGAGTGTTTGGAAATCAGTACATGTGTTTCCATCATCTACCTGGTTTGACGGGAATATGCAGGCTCTCTTCTGTCCAACAGCTCTGCTAAGTGGGCTGGATCTCATTCACCACTAGCTCCTGGTGCCCAGATGGAGCTCAGACTCTGGCTTCTACCCTTGCATTCTACCTAGGCATTGTTTTGAATCCTCTTCTGGATTGGGCATTAAATATAATTAGATATAATTTCAAAATCAGAAATCAAGAGATGCAAACTCAAAAATGGTATTGCAAAGCAAAAACTTCCTGCAAGAGAGTTCTGAAAACTGCTTGCTGATATCCACACGTACCCTTGAACACCCAGGGATAAGCCTTCTCCAAAAGCCCTCTAGGCAGACAGACAGCTTTTACAAGCTTCGGTGTAGCAGGAAAACACAAGAGACCTCAGCTAGTGTTCTTTTTTTGATGTATGTACCCCTAATTAAGAGGATGCCTCTCATAGCTTGTATCTTGGCCAATTTCCTCAGGTGAGCAAGGAACTTCTTTTACAGTCAGACATAGCTTAATTTTTTTGAAGGTGCTGGAAGAAGTATAACGGAAGGGGTTTCCTCCCCTTGTGTCTCCGTGTGAGGTCCTGAACAGCAAGGTTTAGTATTTAGTATTCCTTCTGAATTGTTCAGCAACATGGAGAGTTTCCACCTTTTATCCCAGCACAAAACTTTCCATCTGAATAGAGTCTCTTTAATGGGGAAGTTATTGTCCTCCAGTGAGCCACTCATTTTTAGGATGACAGTAAGTTGCATTTTGCCACAGATGTTGCCTATTACAACGTTTCCCATTCCTGACATAAAGGGGAAACTTGAAGGTACTTTGGACGCGCTGTGCCTCAGCCGCAGTCAATCGATGCTTTGCATTCGCTGCCACGTTCAGTTCTCTTCCACACTCCGCTCTCGTGCAGCTGCAGTAAACCATTTGGGCAAGGCAGAGAAAGGAGAACAGAGAAGGATGTTTACATTATGGGAGAACAACAGCATGAGAAACGGTGACATCTCCATTACAAAGTTAATGTCTTGAATATTGCACAGAGACTTCAGCAATGGGCTGAAGCAAAACACTCTGGACATTGTTAGCTAAGCACAAAGCAAAAACTCTCTAAACACCCTATTAGCACCAGGCAGAGATTAAAAGCAGTGCTAAAAACCAGACTGGCTACAGAAGATGGTCACGTCTCTAACTCTCATGGGAGTACACTCCCAGCTCTGCCTGAGACAGCTGCTTCTGCCGTTCACCAGGTGAATTTTATATAGAATCATAGAATCATTAAAGTT